>NW_015386793.1:0-20335 GCF_001527695.2 Protobothrops mucrosquamatus
TCTAACAACTTAAAGAAAAAAAGATTTATAAGAAATCTTTTTTTATACAAACTCAGGTGGGCTGTTTGTTTATGCCAAGGGGAGGGAGACAGGAGAATTAAGGAAGCTGATTTAAGCACTGGCCATGTTAAACAAGGATCCAAGACAAATTATATTTTGGATGCACACTGAGAAAAAGAACTGTGGCAAAGTCTCCCTTAGCTTCTTAGACCAGCCTTCTTTATTAAACAGAAGAAGGCTGGCTTAAGAAGCTAAGAAAGATTAGCTAATAGATAGTTAATAGCTGTGCTCACTGGGAATTCCAAGAGTTGTTTTTAAAACATTTGGAGGGTACCAGGTAGAGGAAGGACTGACAAAAGGATTAGATGTTTGCTACTGGAAGAAAATGGAAAGGAAGAAGTAGTTTGGAGGACTGACAGATAAGAGTTAGCCTATTTCCCTGCTAAGTGTGGGTAATGGGGTTGGAATCCAATACATCTGGAAATTGTCAGATTAAGGAAAACAGGGCTGTTGTAATCCTTAAGAGCTGTATATAAATTAAATGCTATTTCTCCTATGGTATTTCTTAAATCTAAGGAAGTAATGAGGCCCAGGAAGCATATGGTATGGGATGCACTAGGAGAAAAGTCCAAATTCCGGAATCTAGTTGTGTTAACGTCTCTGTTACAAATTAAGTGCTGAGTTCAAAGCACTTCCTAATATCCTTAGACATAGCTTTTCCCACTTTATTTATTCTCACTGCCTGATATTCTTCTAATTCTCTTGCCTTTAGATATGGAAATCTGGAGATCTCAAACTGTGAAGAAGATGGGAGCCAGAACAATACCGAGACCAAAACAGTACTCAGGAAGTAAGTGTTGCATTTCTCTGAACAGCAAGAATCATAGCCAAGGTTGAATACCAAGAAAAGGATGTGGTCAGTGTTCATCTGGAAATTATACACAAATCAGTTTATTACACAAAGGAATGTAGGAACGTTGTCACAACTCTACAAAAGACCAATATCTTAGAAAGATGAGAAGTTAATTGTCAAAATAAAGCCAAACATAGAAACTAGAATTAGTAGATAAAATACTTGTGGGCATTATCCAACCAAATTAATTCTGATAAGTAGGTTGGGAAATACGTGCTTCAGCATCCCCCCATTGAAATAAGGGGCTTAAATACGACTGGATTGGTATTCCTTTTGCCTGTTCTTCACAACAATCACAACTTTATTCTATTCTGCTCATTTACTTAACTAAAAATTATCTTAAATTTTATGTTTGATTTAATATGTGAATGATTTCAGCATTGTGCTTAGAGGATTTTAGTATCTCAGTGCAAGATTTCACTGAGACACCCAGTTATTGCATTTATGACAAAGTCAAGCTAGAAGCTGTTTTTAGCTATCAACCTTATAGAAAACATGTCAGCTTGAAATAGAGAGCATTTTTAGTTTTAAAATGTACGAAGACTCTTTCCCTATAGTTGGGTGTGCTGCACAGGCAATCATCAAGAGGACGTTTAAGGATGATGTCAGAGTCACTGTTACTAAGAGTGGTTCCATCTTCACTGATTTGTTAAGTAGAACACACTGTTATTATGGGCCATGCATGAAACAACTTTAGCTTTTCCTCTTCCTCTCAAATATGCATGTCTGAATATAAGAATGATTACTTCTCTGAAACAGGGACAGCCAGTAAGGCTGACAGGATGTGAAATGCTAATGATGATCTGGACATATACGAAATGTAAATTGCCTTGATGTTCGGCTTTCTCTGCAATGCTGTACAGTAATTTCCAAAATCACTCTCAGTAAGCATAATGCTCCTTTCTTGTCCCTCATATCAGAGGTCCCCAACCTTTTGGGCACCAGGGACCGGTTCCGTGGAGAGAGGTTTTTCCACGGGTCAGAGAGTTTTGTGTGCTGCCTGCATCCCACAGATGGGGCTTTGCTTGTTTGTGCGGACCAGTTGCTGGCATGCTGCGGCCCGGTAGTGGTCCACGGACCGGGGGTTGGGGACCCCTGCCTCATATTATGTTAAAGTCAATTTTATTCACTTCACAAATTAATAGTGCAACATAAATGGCATATATATCTCCTAGAACTCCAGCCCGGATTCATCCATCTGATAAAAGAGATTGGTGTTTTCAAAAGTTCATCACAGAGTAAGCCAGTCTTTTTCTTTAGGAAAATCAAGGGAAAAGACTTGTGCTTGTTCAACTTTCATCTATAACCCCGTGAATTTAGTATGACTGAGGGAGAAATAATTCGGTGAGTTTCATTACTGAGAAGACTTTTTAACCAAACCAGATTTCCAAGCACCAATCTCAGAACAACAGTGTACTGCCTATAAAACTTAAACTTAAAATAAACAGAAACTTGAGGTTCCTGCTCCAGCATTTGAAAAGGCCCATAGTCTGATTCCTTTGTCCCTTCAGAAAAAGTAGCATGACTCTGAGCTAATTTATTAACCTTTCAGGTCTTGAGAAATGTCCTGACTTGGCATTGACACAATGTCTTTTTTGGGTTAGACTTTCTGATTTTTCAATGTCTGGCAGAAAATAGTCCCTGCATTATTCTCTCCCTCTGCCCTTTTGTCATGAAGTACTCACTGTAGCTCACAAGATAATTTAAGCTATCTCAGATATGCCGGAGACTTTGGCATAATATGGTGGAGAGATAAACTGGCTGGGCTTGGCTCCAGCCTAAGCTATTGATTTCCTTCTGGTGCTGGGCAAGTCTCTTGATCATTGTATATTTTTTTTAAAATTCAGCTACAAAATTGAACTGGATTATTGTAGATACCTATTTTTCCTTCTCCGAGACATAGTGGGTATTGAATTCCCTCCTCCTTGTCTCCTATAATTGCCTTCCTTTGGGAAATGATTTAAATTTTAACTTTGAAAGTATGTGTTATCTTTTTGCACTTCTGGGGCTACCAGTTATGGTATGCAAGTGTCAATATAAATATTTTTTTTAAAAAAAACCCTAGGATTATGGTATGCAAATGACAGTATAAATAACTAACTTTAAAAAAAAAAGACCTAGGAAATTGACTTTTAGATGTAGTAATTACTTTGTCAAATACTAGAATCTTTGAGGGTAAAATTGCAGGATTACTCTGATTTTTCTGAAGTATCATTGCCTTTGGTTTTGCTTTTAATGATGCACTTTCCAGTTTACTACTTCTCTGTGGTCAGGATTTTGTTGCCTTTGTCTCCTGTTAATTATTCCTCCAGTAAAGCAAGGTGTCCTCTTTCACTGTTATATAAATAATTGCATCGAAAGAATGGAGTTAGTTGAAGCAACCACTGAATGAATGTGAAAGACTTCTTTTATAGCCTGGGAAATCCACAGTGAGAGAGCTGTTTTAAGTTTTGTTTGTGTTGAGTACAATCTACGTTCATTCTAGTAAAGGGTAAAATAACAAAAGAAACCACTCTGGCTGACCTAAGGAGAAAAAAAGGCCAAATAGTGACAATTAAGAGAACTGGAAAATTGGGGAAGGTTCCAAAACAAGTCAAATTATTTGGACAATGGGAAAAGAGAGGAATGAGATCATAGTGGTTTAGTACAGACCACATAAATACCAATATCATGAAATTATAGAGACCTATTATAACATGCATCCTTTCATCTCAAGATCCTAAGTGTGTTTTCAATTTTTTTTGTATGGGGCCACATTCTGGACTATCGCCTTGCAGAATATTTATTCTTGTAGGGAATGGATGAATGTAGGATTCACTTAATAGATATTTTATATATATATATTCTGCAAAATTACAGTCAGTAATAAAATGTGATGGTTTTTAGTTTTCTTCAATGAGTGCCGTTATGTGCAGCTTTTAATATGTCACAGTTTGGCCATATGTTCATTGACTAGTTTAGCCCTGATAAATATGGCTGCCAAATGGATGATTGTATTTTTTTCGGTCTCATTTAAACCCAACAAAATCTGGGTTAATAATAGTTGAGCTCCAAGCTTTTAAATCTTAGGTTTTCCCTCTCCTGGCCTGAATTGTTTTGTTTATATCAGTATGGACTACAGAGGAGCTAGTGAAAGATTCTAGACTTCCAGTTAAAAAGCACGGTTTTCTGAAAGTACGCCCATGATTGCACATCAGTTTTTTCAACAAATGGACAGACAAAGTGTTAAAAAATTAAAAAGTCCTCCCCAGGAAAGAAAAAATTCATTTGGTTTATTTTCTGTTTAAGATCTTGGAAACTAGCTCCGTCTGTGTTTTCAGCTGGCAGAAACAGGGTGTTACTTTTCAGGGACGTTAAACATTGAGGCTGCAACATGGTTTGGCCTTCGATCCAGCCTTTTTCCGGAAAGCTTTCCTCCCTAATGAGCTGATTAAACAGTCAGCTGATGGGAGGCCGGTAAGTTATAAGGGCAGTCTGCATAGTTTGTTTTATTGCCTCTGTGTTGATTGACATGATTTTGTAGGGAAACTCAGAGCTTACTGTAACTTTGAACTCTACTAAGAGCGCAGCCATGAGTCTTATGCTTAATAATACTCACATTCTGAGTAGAATACAAAGGGAGAAACTTCACACCTTCCAAACAATAAAATATTTTATTTCCTCCAGGCTGATATGCTTGTACTGTGTGTCTAACTGTTAACTGATATTCCATTGAAATATTCCATTATCTGCTGGAGAAAGACTATCACTTTCTGAGTATAGTGGTCATTTTCACATTTCTGAAAAAAGGGTTCACATATATTTTTGTGATTTCTGTGATTACTTATGTGCAAATAATTGTTTGCAAATTTATACTGTGCGTGGAAAGTTTACATATATAGAATCAGTGTACCATGTCTAGAAGGGGATCATTATAAATGCTGAGCTTTTGCTTTGTTAGACAACTTCTAAGCTCCTGTTGCCCATTTTTATGGCTTTTCTGCCTTTAAGTACAACTTAGATGAGACAGCTCTTCCAGCTGACAGCAATTTTAAAAAGGAAAGCCTGCTCTATAAAGGATACAGCCATATTGATTTAAAGAGACATTAGGAAAGAGTACAGAAATTCAATTTCATGTAACATTCATACCATGCCCCAAAATAGGTGTTGCAGATTTTTGAGACAGGATTAAACTCCGTTAATACTGTAAGTATTAAATTTAAGGCTATAAATAGTTACGTAAGTAGACACTTCTTCCCTGGGCACCTTCAGACGGAACTATTGCAGTGTGTGTTACATGGGGCTGCCCTTGAAGAGTATCCTGAAGCTTCAGTTGGTACAGAATGCAGCAGAGTGAGCTGCATTGGCTGCCAGTTTGCTTCTGGGTCCAATTTAAGGTTTTTAGCCTCTAAATCCTTCTTGGCATGGGACTGGTTATCTGAGGGATTGCCTCTCCCTGGTTACATCAGCCCACCTCACTAGATCTGGCAGGATAGCCATGTTGCAGATACGATCAGCTAGAGACTTTCCTTAGGTGGATCCCAGGAGATGTGCTTTCTCTGCTGCGGCGCCCCCTTATAGAACATTCTTACCCCCAAAATTAGATTAGCTTCCTTTTGATATTCCGTAAAACTCTCAAGTCATGGCTATGTTGTCAGGCAACCGGAGACCTGCACAAATGACCCCATTGTCGAGATGGCCATATTTATCCTCCCTGTGCTATGGTTTGTATTTTTTGTTTTTATGATATTTATCAAAAAAAGTTTTTTAAAATTTTGTACATTTTTGTTTTTATTTATTGTTTTTATCTAATATTCACCATTCAGAGTCATTTCTGATGAGATGGGCAGCTATACACATTTGATTAATAAAATAAATAAATAAAACAAACCTCTATTGATGAAAATGTGTACACCATGAATCAACTTCCTTTCTCCAGAACTTTCATCAATGCCTTTTTAAAAGCTATAATCTTTTTTCCAGTTCTGCACATCCCCTTCACTAATGCTAAGCCAAATTATTGTTTTTTGCCAGGGGGCTGTCAGAATTGTTTGTTACCAAAACCTTTTGAAGCACATTGATGCAATGCTTCCTGATTTTGGGACTTCCAGATATGTGGACTTCAGCTTCTAGAATTCAGAGCAATAATTTTTGCTGGCTATTGAATTTTGGGAGGTGAATCCCATGTTTGGGAGTACCCCATAGTGGAAAATACTGCATTCATAAATGAGAATTAGGGAACAGCATTAAGATCCTCATTCATATCCTTGGGCAACGTTCTTCAGTCTTGTGGCATCCAAATGGGCAGGATTACAGTTCTCAGTATTCCCAGCAGCGTGGGCTATGTCCAGGCTGCCCAAAATTGATAGGTGCTGTTCTTTTAATGTATCAGGACGTTGCTGTATAAAGGCTTTGCTAAGGCAGAGTGGTCTGAGCTTGGAATGTGCACACTGTAGAGAAAGAGAACAAGACAGAAGTGTTTCCCATCAACATGTCAGTAACAATTTGTTGATTAGTACTTTTCTGCTGCCCTTTGCAATGTGCATATTGTCACAGTGAGGCCTGTTGAGCTTAAAACAGTTAATACTACAGGATTTATATGGTTTTTGTTTTCCTTTCAAATAATAACAAGAACACTCAGTCTTTTAACTTCAAGTATGTATAGGAGACCTTAGTTACAGACAGAAATCTAGGGCAAGTCTCCACTTGATACTGAGAATGTGATTCAGCCCTGAAATTCTGCAAGAGCTGAGATGTTTTAGCACAGTGTATTGGATGCTGCAAAGTGTGATTTTTAAAAGTTAGTTTTGGGTGAGAATAGAGGAAGGAGATTTTTTAAGTACCTTCCTGATTCCTTTACTTTGGATAGCAACTTTGGGGGACATGCTCATATAGCTGATTTGTATCAGTTTCATGGTAGAGCTGACCTGGCTTTCCTAAGCACATCTTGTTATGTATTTATTTAGTTTGCAATATTTATATCCTGGCTGAATCCTAACAAGATTGTGGGCAGGTAAGAACAAGATAAAAGATATAATCCAAACTAAAAAAAGCCAAAAATCAGGACAAGACACCATGAAATAACTAAGGCTGAAAGCATATTCAAACAAGTAAGTTTTAACTGGTTTGAGAAATGCAAACAGGGTTGTGGTAATAGGTTGTGGTAATACGTAGTTCTGGGGAGATAGTATTCCAGAAAGTGGGGATTAGAGGTTACAATCCTGAATCAGATACTAGTTCAGGTTCTCCAGTCTGGCTTGGGCTGGCGTAGAGTCGAGTCGAGTCTTCCAGTGTTGTAGCAGTCACAACTTCTGGAGACAAAGTTGTTCACTGATTAATTTTTCTAACTGTCAGGAAATTTCTCCTTAATTCTAGGTTGCTTCTCTCTTTGATTAGTTTCCATCCATTGCTTCTTGTCTTGCCTTCAGGTGCTTTGGAGAATAGCCTGATCCCTCCTCTTTGTGGCAACCCCTGAGATATTGGGATACTGCTATCATGTCCCCCCTCGTTCTTCTCTTCATTAAATTAGACATACCCAATTCCATCAACAGTTCCTTATATGTTTTAGCCTCCAGTTCCCTAATCATCTTTGTTGCTCTTCTCTGTACTCTTTCTAGAGTCTCAACATCTTTTTTGCATTGTGGCGACCTAAACTGGATGCAGCATTCCAAGTGTGGCCTTACCAAAGTGGTATTAACACTTCATGTGATCTTGAGTCTATCCCTCTGTTAATGCAGCCTAGCACTGTGTTGGCTTTTGAGTCCTAAGCAGCCACCGCACCTGGGAACAATTAAAAAGAGACATTCCAAATCTTGCAGCCCCACTTCCCAATTCCACGATAGTTTTCCCAGAGTGAAAATTTATTTGGAGGTGGATGGAGATGCTGGTTGAGCCCAGCACATCATTACTTTTTAGAATTATAGCACTATTGATTTTAACATATTTTGGGGTTTTAGGTTTTGTTGCGTGACCCAGAATATAATGATACTGATACAGCTCATTGTATGTGATGTATTTTTTTTTTTTTTTTGCAGTGCCATAGCCTCAATACTGAGAGCCTGGTTAGACCAATGCTCGGAAGATTTCCAAGAGCCACCTCATTTCCTTTGTTTGCAAAAACTGCTGGATTATCTGACCAGGATCATGCCAGGCTCGGACCCTGAAAGAAGGGCACAGCAACTCTTGGAGCAGTTTCAGAAGCAAGAAGTAGTAAACAACAGTAAGGATATTCCGCAAACATTTTAACAGCCAATTTTTATAAGGAAGCAGATTATATCATTGGACTGTTTCGGCATTTGTTATGCTGTGATATCACTTGGAATACAGTAGGAGGGTGGTGGAAAGGAAAAGTGGCTTGTAAACTTTTAATTTGGTGTGCTTAGTCAACCAGTTTTCTGATTTTGCTCTGTAGGAATGCGAGGAGCCAAACGCTTCTGCCAAATTCCCTAACATTTAAAATGCTGCTTTGAGATGATTATCAGCTTAAGTGCAGCTTGCAGGTTTTCAAAATAAATTCACCGTTGCTCTGATTTTTCACTTTTAAAATTGTTTGCTCCCGTGATCCAGCAGGGATTTTTCTATTATTACTTTCCTTTGCTCCTGTCATGACAAAAGGAAGTGTCTGTGATTGTTTTTTCCTATCTGAATGGTCTGGTGCTGACATCCGAGGACAAAAGGAAAATTTACGTTACGTCCAGTTTTACGGTGACCTTGTTACCACTTGTCATCACTGTGACCTTACAACGAACGTCACAGTCCTGACTATTTATCGGAAAGGGGAAGGGGGGGTTCTGTCTTGCAAAGGATACCCGTATTAATCGTATCGATCTTTCGGTAACCTTGAACGGACTACTTGTGTTGGTTTATTTACTTACAGGTCAAAAGTGTCTCAAGCAGTAGGAAATGGATGGGAAATGTTAGCACACACAATAAGGAATGAATGCTATAAACTTCAGGAATTCTTTCCCCTTTGAATATTATCTATCTGAATGTCGCAAAATGTACCAGTTATGCAATTAGTCATCCTTGGCACCAAATAAATGTACTTTTTTTTTTCCCAAAGGAAAAAAATCTAAATCATTCTTCTCATCCGAAATTTCAAAATCTCCTAGGGTTGTTAATTTGTACCTAATGAACGCATATATCAAACGAAGGAAGTCTAAATGCTGAGAACTATAATTAGCTGTTTACAGAATAAAAAGTTCCCACAGAACTTCCTAGGCACAGCAGATACTCTAGGTATAGAAGTCTTGTCTCTTAATTTCTCACTGAAAAAAATGGAACATTATTTCAGCTGAATCTAAGATGTTTTCAGTGAAATCTTCATCACATTAAAAAAGTTTAAATGTACATACAAGTTTTACAGAAAAAAAATTACAGGAATTGTTGTCGCTTGTGTAATATCTAACAGCAGCGGTCATCTCAGGAACCAGATTCTATAGAACAAGTACAATTTGTTTCCCTATTAATAATGCTTTCTAAAACTTCAGAAATGTTTACCAGTTTAGGCAGTCTGGATAAAACAGAGGCTGCATTTTAAATGAAATTGGTTCTCTGAGATGAGGAAAGTCTCCACAGTTTTGGATTTTGAATCACGATTGCACCAGTGGAGAAGGTTCTGAGATTCTGTACTTTTGATACAACATGCATATCAGCTATTTAGAGGAAGAAAGAAATCAATTTCCCCTGGCCCCGAGGAGACCTCTTGCAGAAGCCTGACTAACTTTTTGGATCTTACGCAGTGGTGGGATTCAAATATATGAACAACCAGTTCTCTGTGTGGATGCAGCTTCCGGAAGTCCATTCTGGGCCTGGGCAACAAAAAATTAGCTACCAGTTCTGCCAAAGTGGTGCAAACCGGCTGAATCCCACCACTGATCTTACCTACCCTTTTAACTTTTCACTTGGTTGAATTGGTTAAGGATGTTTTCACCACATACCACAAGTAAAATACTTCCTCAGTGCTCTACTTAAAAAATGTTTCTGTAACACTGAGTCATAATTGAAGCATAGGATAAATTAAAAAAGAGAATTCTGCTGGAAGTTTAAAAGAAAAAAATATGTATATATTTGGGACAAATCTAAAAAGATGGGGCTGGATTCAGGAAGGGGAGAAAGATCAGTGAGGAATAAATATTCCTTATCCTGCAATAGAGAATTACTAGACTAAAGCAGAGGTCCCCAGCCTTTTGGGCACCACCTCGCCAAGTCACCTCTCTCCAAAAAAGTATCTGGCCTCCCCCACACCAAAACACACGACGGACGTAGTACGCCTACCCCGAAACGAACAAACATACCGGACCAACGAGCGTACGACGCCGGACCAGGGCCAGGTACCTGACCCCCAACCCCTGGGGACCTGATTTCATGTGAAACCAGGTAAATTCAAAAGAAAAGGTTGGCAAAATTAAAGATCCATAGAAGTTCTCTATGAATTGTAAAAGAGAGAAATCCACAAATCCATTGTGATATAATATTGAACCTGGTATGAGAATATATAGTTTCCTGTTGTTATTACATTCATATACTGTATTTTTTCACAGTTTAAAACCAAACCGAGAGGTATCCAAATTCTTGCTCGGCATGAACAGGTTTTGAGCAGGCAATATCACTGTTCTTAAGATATCTCATAAGGTTAGGGGGAAAGTTGGCAGGACAATCTCTTGCTCATTCCATGAAATTTCCTAAAGTCAGATATGGATGCAACAGTAATACACTTGGTTCTTTACCATTGGTTTGCTGCATCTTGCGTTTGCTGCATCTTGCGTTTGCATCTTGTATGACTACAATTTGACTTATGATCCTGTGCCTTGATTTATGGCCATAATGACTTACAACCAAAAATCTGGTCCTAATTTTGATCATAAGTCGAGGACTACCTGTATTCATTCTCTCCCCTTCAACTTATCTAGTTCTAAAAACTCCATCCTCCATAAAATGGAGATCAGCACCATATTTACTAAGACACTCTACTAATCTATTGATCAAGATCTACTTTATGCAACCTCTTTTTTTTTTAACTTTCATTTCCCCTCATGTATTTTTCTGCCAAATTCAGGGAATTTCAGTAGAATTAGAAAGCTGCCAGTTATCTATTGCCAGATATGAATGTACTAAAATAAATTGGTTATTTCTAAAGGCCCTAAATTTAGAATCTAGGGCAGTTTGTTTCTCAACAACTTTACCTGGGAGAATCAACTCCTGGAATAGCAAATAAAGGAGAAAGCAAAACAAGGAAAACTATCTGCAGTTCCATTATTTTAAATCAGCCTCTGTAGCAACTTTATTTGTCTGCTCTTGCTAGAAGAGTTGACACTTTGATTCAAGTAAGGATGTATTCAGGAAGTCTCGCATATATTCCAAGCCATGGGTTTGTTATCCCGGTTGTTAAAAGTTAAATATAAGTGAAGGAGAAATAAAACAACTTCTTAAGTAGAGTAATGCTCTGTAGTGTTTCTATGTGCATACCACGGACTTCATTGCTTCGCTCTATCTTTTCCTCAACCCGTTTAATTTCTAGAATGGTTATTTTCTTTTTGGCCATAATCTTTTTGGATGTTCTAAGCATATTCATGTAAAAAGTATAAATAGTATAAAGGTCTTAGCCACCATAAACTCATAGCACTCAAACGTTTTCCTTTTAATACCTCTTAGCTACTCCCCATCTATTGCTATAAGTGGTCCTATCGCTCTGTCCTCAGCACATTATGTACAAGTGCTTGATGGGTAGTGCCTTTTGGTCTTTAGACTCCTTGCTTCACTTAAGTAGAGTTCTTTACATGTTTCTTGAAGTGGGTCAGTGCAGGATGAAAGAAGTCTCATAAAATATGCTCCTTCTATCATCTTGTTTCATGAATGTATGTTTAATCTCTATCCCATTTAGGAAATGTCCAGCTACAGGAAATGGAAGTTTTCATTAAACAACATTTAAAATGGTGTGCTTTGTTTGACCATGCCAACAGTTTTCTGATGTGGCCATGGCCTCTCTTTCTTTTTCTACTCTTTTTGTGATTAAAATCATAATCCTGCTTTTGTCTCAAACTAGTCTTCAGCACAAGATCTAACTTCAGTTAGACTTACATGAAGTAGGACGAGAAGACACATTTAGTCAATTTTCACAATACTTTATATCCTGACAGGTGAGATTCATGATATATTTGCAACTGAAGAAGAAACAGAGATTAGTAGATCAGAAGAATTTTCTTCTTTCCCAGAAGACCTTGTAGCGGAACAGTTAACTTACATGGATGCTGTAAGTATAAACAGATGTATACTTAATGTAAGCCTAAATAGAGATTATGATTCTGAAGTGTTTGCTTTATTTATTCCTTAAGTTTTTATTTAGCTTTCCAACCATATGGTATCCAAGACAGTGAACAGTCAAATATAAACCAACAATCAAAATATAAAAACAAGTTGATGAAACATCAAAAAACTAATGTATACAATTTTAGTTGATGCAAACAGCTGATTAACCATATGTGACATTTTGATTCCTCTTTGGAAAATGTGCTGGGTTTATTTCTATTGTTTTTCCTACCTGAGGTAAAATTGCCCTTTATTTACAACAAAGTGGGTTGTTAAATTGCTTCATCAGTTTTCCTGGTAGGCTCACTGAATGAAGAAATTATTAATTATTAATCAAATTTATATAACTACCCATCTCATCAAAAGCGACTCTGGGAGGCGCACAATAATCAAATGAAAACAACACATGTAAAAACTACAAATATGAAACATAGGAATCTGTATTAATGTTTATCATAAAGCTAAAGGCAAAGGGGGGATAAAAATGATCACTTCAACAATGGAGCCATTTAAGTAATCTCTGGTTGTTCAAATTTCTTTCATTTGGGAAATTTGCACATCCAAATTCTGTAACTTTTCTTAATCAGTCTTCTCTAAGATTATGCAGTTATTATGTACCTGTTTTAAAACTTGGAATCAATTTATAACATCCATTTTTTTCCCCAAAACCAAACAACATTTGATTAAAATACATAATACTTGGGGGAGGGGGTTTATCTTGCTTTTTTTCTTTCTTTTTTTTCCTTTTTTCTTTCCCTCCTTAGCTTGTGTTTTAAAATTTTTAAACTTTCTCTTTCTTTAAGATTAAATGTTTTGATTATAAACTAAATATTTTTAAAAGATACTTAAAAGAAACTTGAAAGAAACTTTCTTAAAAGATACTTTTATAACAGCATTTGATAAAAAATAACTAAATTACAGTAGAAGATTGCTGATTTTTTAATATTGCAAAATATTGGAAAGCTTAAGGCAAATAGTGAACCAGTTAAATGACTCCTTAGACATAGATCATTCTCTCTAAAGATTGATTAAAGCAAGTTTGTTTATGTAATATGTTTATCTGAACTAATTGTCATATGTTACTAATTGCTGATTGCTCACCAGTCCATTTTGTTGTGCTAGATGTTTTTCTGCAATTGGAAACTGATAAAAATGTTCAAAAGAATTGCAGAACTTTGCATGAAAGTTTAAGTGGATAGGGTTTGATTCAGTTCAAGGCAGTCCATGAATTGAATTTTCAAATACAGTACATAGGCAAGCCATGATCTGAACCTCTTTTTGTTCTGCTTTTTTTTCCTCATTTGACTTTTTTGTTACAGTGACATTCAGATGTAGAATGATAACCTTAATGATGTTTTGTTAGTTCAGACTTTGTGACAGGCTACATTTAATGCAAGTCTTGGTTTGCAAAACCATTTTAAATCCTTTTATTACTCTAGTTATTTGATTAACTGTAAGACAGTCTGTTAATTACAGTAAATTCACAGACTAATTATGTTTTACAGTCTGTAAAACTTAATTAAGCTCATATAACTATAATCTAGAAGAGCATTCAGATTAAATTTATATATTTTATTTCCAAATATTATATTTCAAAGAACATTCTGTTTTCAAATAGTATAGAGCAAGCAGTATTTGCTTATTATTCATGGTTAAAAAGCCTCATGTCTCACATTCATAGCTGTTGACCTGTTCTAGATCATGTCAAACATAGTTAAATGAACTATTAAATGCACATATTTAACACTTTGCAGGTAGATCAGAATTCAAGATTTACATCTCTTCTATATTTATCAACAAAATAAAACACTCATAAATTGGATGTTGTCAGTCTTAGCTATCAGTGACTTATCTCAGGTTAGGTAGAGCCAGCTAAAACATTACTGTGTTTATGAAATCAGAATATTTTTAATGAAAATTGATTGCCAGAAGTTCAGTTAAACAGGCTGAATTCTCACTATTTGTCTGATATTTTTTAAATCAGTTTGAACCTTTTTTCTGTAGGGCTAGTAGATGGAATGAAATAATAAAAGATATTCAACTGTTAAGTTATTCCTAAACCAAATTGCCAAATATTGGACTTGACTATTCAATTCCAGGCAGGCAATTATTGTAGAATATTTAAAAAGCATTGACTCACCACTCATTCCTCATAACAGCCTTATAAATTTTAATAAAATTAAACAAACAACAAATATTTTCTCAGCAATATAATAGTCTGGATGAAATTAGCTAAAGGAATGCATGCATACGTACATAAAAAATACGTGAAGTAATTCTTCAAATCCATGGTTTTAAAGTTGTTCATTGATATGAACATATGTGAACCAATCATAAAGCCCAATAATGCACATGTATGTTGCTCTTTCCATTTTATGCAATGTAATAAAACTCTATTAATGTTGCAGGAAAAGCTGTGCGACATAAAATAACACACGGGTTGCAAATAAACAAACCATGGATTTGCATTGGTAGATTTATGTCTCTAACTGTTGCTTTTTGCTGGGTTTGCTGTACAATTCCCAAGCAATTGCTCTATGTGGAAATTATAGTTACAAGAAATAAAGGATTGAGTAACCACCAGTGCTGAAACTCTATGTTTTAGACTCATTTTCCTTTCAGACCCTGCTCTGCTATATTTGCTGCATTCTGGTATTTGATCATTCACAAACTAGAACCGTGGCAGATTTATACTGTTGCAAAGAAGTTTTTGTTGCATCTCTGAGTCATTCCTCTGAGGTTATTTGTTGAAAAATGGAGAGGGAGAACTCTTTCTTTTGAACACTGTAAAAGTAAACATTGGAAAAGTTTAAACTGACTCTTGTATTATCTCATGATATTTTTGTTTGCTTATACTGTTCTTGCATATAAGCATATACCCAATAAATATTACCGCCACTACTAAAAAAGTCTATTGCTGTCTATGAGATTCATGGGGAAAAAAGTTGTGCCTGTTGTCAGAAAGGTTGGAATGACCGCCAATACGTCTAGTAGAAATAAAGACAACTGGTCTTATAACCTTGACATATTTTATGTGTTGTTCCAGACACTGTTTAAAAGAGTGGTGCCACACCACTGTTTGGGCTGCATCTGGTCTCGGAGAGATAAGAAAGAAAACAAACACTTAGCTCCCACCATCAGAGCCACCATTGCACAGTTCAATGCAGTCACCAAATGCGTCATCAGGATCATTTTGAATGGCAAGGAGCTGAAAACCCATCAGCGCGCCAAGATCATAGAGAAGTGGATCAATATTGCCCATGTAAAGACTCATTTTGTTTCATTTGCCATTTATACAAACACTGGGTTGTGTGTGTGTGTGTGTGTGTGTGTCCCCATTATAGCATGCATAAATATCAGGGTTCATCTAATCCCTATCTTTGAGTGTTTTTTTCTTCCCCCAATAATATGAATAACAGGTAGACTAGCTTTGGGCATAACATATCAGATGAGCTTGGAAGTGCAATAGAACAGAGTCAATTTTTTCTGGATGGTAGAAAGGCTTTGACATTTGTTGATCAATTTAGTTTGGGAAGTAATTCCAATCCTTTCCAGTCCCATTACTTTCTGATTGCATTTATTTATTTGTTTGTTTGTTTATTATTGCTGCTATCCAAAGTGACTCTGAGTGGCTTATAAAGTGTTTTATAATTTGAATACTGGCATTTCATGAGATAACAATATTTTGTGTATATTACATTTAGTTATTTTCACTCTGATTATGCAGACTATACATGTTTCAGTTGTGATAAATGGAAACTATAATATTAATTTAATGATCAAAAGATGAAGAAAGCAAAAACACAGTAACCCAACTGTAGAAGATGTTTTCACAGCCAGAAAAACCAACACATTTTTTTAAAGAATTGGTCAATGCTTATGCACTTGACAGGTTCTTTTTTTAAAAAATAAAAATTCAGAGCAACAATGCTCCTAAAAGAGTAACTGAGTCATGTGTAACCCTTCTCTGTTCCCTTTATAGGAATGTAGGATTCTTAAGAATTTCTCCTCTTTGAGAGCCATCGTTTCAGCACTTCAGTCCAATTCCATCTATCGGTTAAAGAAAAGCTGGGCATGTGTTGCAAAGTAAGATCAATTTCCCACCTATTTTTGGACAGTTGCTAGTCATGACACCATATAAGCATTTTTAGCCTTTGGGACTTCAGTCATGGAAATCTGTAATTTACAATTCCTGTAGAGTTGATGATGGGATGATGCAGATGGGGGGAAAAACTGAAGGCAGCTAGTAATCAGCAATAACAAGACTTTTAATTTCTGACTAGCAGAAATGTCTCTAAGGATGCCTAATTTAGCTATTGATGTTACTATTTTTCTACACTTCTTCAATTACAAAACTATCTAAATTCTCTCCAAGTCCTCATACTAAGGGGAAAAAAAAAGTTAGGAAATCCATTAATAGTGAGAACTAGTGTGGTGTAGTGGTTAAGGTATGTGACTTACACTGGGGGAATCTATCCTCGGCCAAGGAATCTCTTGGGATGATTTTGGCCAATCATATTCTCTTAGCCTACTCTACTTCACATGACTGTGGTGAGGAAAAGAAGCAGTTACTTTGCTTTAAACTTCTGAACAAAAAGTAGAGTATAAATGCCTGCATTTCAGAGAACCTAGAAGCTTGGGGGATGGATTGGGTTGTTGCATCAGAAAAATTATTAAGAGAGTACAATGAACTTCTTGTTTAACGTTATGGTTAGAATAATATTCTTCTTGCTTGGACGGTGACCTAAAAGAAGAGATGTAGTTGGGGATTTGCCTGGATTCTAAATCCAAGAAATCTGCTTGCAAGATGATACCATCATCACAGCCTAATTTTAATCAATGGAACAAATTATCATTAGCTTATTTTAGGAAGACTGAAAACGTTAAAATCATTCCATTTTATTTTGTACAGAGACAAAATGTTGATGTTTGAAGAACTGTCAGAAATTTTCTCAGATCATGACAACTATTTGACAAGTCGGGAGCTACTAATGAGGGTGAGAAGCAACAGATATTTCAATGATAGTGTAATACATTACAACTACAGGGTTCAATTTTGGCTAAATAACTTCCAATATATACTATTAACTTGTGAATAGATATGCTGGTAGAAGTACTTTAAATAACAAAGATTATCTTAAGTCTTGAGTAAGCTGTTCTCTATATGTGAACATATGTATATGTTTAATTCACTGGTCCAATTTATGAATGGAAAATAAAAGTTTCATGTATTAGCAGAAACGTCAAAGCAGGCAACTGCTGATATAAGATGCTACAAGTCCTATTTTGGTTTTACTGAATGGTCAGTCTGAGAATTGTCCTTCTTGGCTTATATAAGATCTAGTACAAAGAGGCTGCCCATTTGAGTCCAGAAGGCCATAAATGCCTCATTGAGAGAGAGAAAAAGAAAGAGGTCTCAGCCTCTTGGAAAGAAATTGTGATCAGGCTACTCCTAAAGATGCCAGATTTGGATTTGAAAGATAAAAACAGCTATAAGCTATTGTCAATATTCCTTTCCTAGATAAGGGCCTTGAGTGGGTAGTGACTGATCAGCTGCAGACTTTCTTGTATAAAACTGATTTTTCAGATCTATTTTAATCCACTCTCAGATCTGGTTATGAACTATCTTGGTCATCAGATCTGTCTATTAGATGAACTGGGCCAAGAAAAAGACAGGCAGAGTGTGACTCTATTGTTCCTCCTGGACTTAAAAGCAGGTGGCTTTCGGTGCGCATGCATTTAAAAAAAATAAATGGGGTTTAGATTAGCTGTGCAAAGTGCAATATTTTGAGAGAAGAGAAGATTCCACTTGATTCGAAATTGAACCAGACTGCTAATACTGAAAACCTAAAAGTCATTTGAGTGATTTTCAAAATGTTTTGTTAGAGAAAGCTGGCAAGGATTGAGATGCATCTGGTATGAGATAGCTCATCCCATAGGAAATTATCTGAATATTCTGTGCTCTTCCAGTGAGACAGAGATAAAAGATGATAACTGTGAAAAGTCATTAAACTATTCAGAGGTAGTTACAGGAAAAAAATTACATATAAAATAAACAAAAAGTGGTACAAATGTACAATATACATGACTCTAATCTACTCCCTGAAAAGCCAAAGGCAATGTAAACTGAATTATTAATGGGGAAAAAATATCCCAACTGCGGAAAAATAAGTGAAATGATTGCAAATGGAGTTTTATTTATTTATTTATTTTGTTTATGACTGTATAGATCTCTTTAGTCAACTGAATTTAAATGCAACCACCAAAACCAAAGTAACAATAATGATGTACAACAAGAAATAATTCAACATATAATTAAAGTACTGTAGTTGGTGACAATAAAAATAATAATGTTCTTGGTGTCCAGAGCTTAACAATAGTCAAGTCTTGAAGGCTTTCTGGAACAGCCTTTTAAAAGATCATGAGAGTTGCGGTTATTCTTATCTTGAAAGGAATGGAGCCCCTACAGAGAAATTTCACTTTTGGACACTTCCATTTGAACCTCCTGAATGGTTGGGATCTTCATCAGGCATTCTCTGTGCCAACAGATTGTGTGGGCAATATCTATATGGGATGGGTAGTCTTGAAGATGTCCAGGACCTTTATAGCTGATAGCCAGGACCTTATACATTATATTCAGAATGTATAATAGCTAATACCGCACCTGTAGCAGCTGTGTTACTAGCAATATTGAGATTCACTGATGACCATACAATTGAACAATTGACATCTCCATGCAGGAGATGTCAAGGGTATGAGTGACCAATGTCAGCAACTCTGAGAAAAATAAGGCTACAATGGGTGTACCAGCCAAAGCTGAGCAAATCCTCATGATCATGGCCTCCACCTGGAACAGGAAGTGTAATTCCAGGAAGTGTGGCCTGTTCACTTCAGCAAAGCACAAAAATGTTTATACTTCTAAAATCAGCGAGCTTCTGAATAAATAAGCACTCCAACTTTCTACGGTTGAAATTGTGTATGTTACCTCCCATCTACATCTTGATAGTCTCCACATAAATGCTTGTTTGCATCCTCTGTTCAACCCATGGTGGAGATGTACAGTTGAATATCATCCACAGGCTGACATTGCATGACAATATTTATCTGTGTTGTAGATCATTAAGCATCAAGTTGATAAAAGGGTAAAACTTCTATGAATGAATACTGAGTTGTATCTGAGATTTCAAGATGTAGAAATTATTGAAATACTTGGAGCAATAATCACAGGACAATGAAGTTCTATCTATGTACAGGATTTATAGAAAATTACCTTGATTGTCTAGAGGAGTCATCTTTAATTTTAGAAAATGCTGTTTTTAAAAATATAGAGATTTACTGTAAGAGAAAGTCAAAAGGCTATCTAATTTTCTTAGGAAGTTTGGGGGTTATTTAAATGTATGAAATGGATTGGAAGAGACATGAAATTTTCAGGAGGATGACAACATCATTAAGTTAAATAGCAATGTAATGGAAGCCCATAAAAAGTGAGGACATTTCTTTAACATACTTATTAAAATGAAGAAAAAGGTAAAGATAAAAACTGAGAAAATCAATTAAAGAAATAAGAACAAATTACTGACTTTTTTTCATCATCATGCACCTGAGAACAAGTTGTACAAAACATTGTGCAGAAAAACAAGTTAAAACATGGCAGCAAGTTAATTTTAATCTGTTTCAGAGGACCAGGTCATATTGTGAAATATGGCGCCTGAAATCATAGTGTTACTGGTAAAGTGATCCCCAAGGCTCAAGTTGTTGGAACACAGAAACATTTTCATTTCCTGACTGTCTCCTTGTTAGTCAGCAAACCAAAAATATTAGTCATATTGTAATGTAAGTGTATAAGAAAAAAACCCATAGCATTATATAATGGAAAGGAAAAGATTAATAATAGTTTGAAATAAGTTGGAAACAAACTAAGAATAAGAAGATATTAATTGTCCAGAAGTAGTAAGGTTGTGATCCAGATGTGCCTAATTCAGAGAAAACTGGAAATGGACAAATACTTGACTTGGCTCAGAGGCATTTTGCAAGTCAAGTTGACTTGCATTTTGGAGCAACCATTCCTCACTTTCAGGAAACTCCTGAAACATTTCTGTGTGACCCTTTTTATTATCTTTTTGGTTGTAAGATGAG
>NW_015386793.1:20924-68223 GCF_001527695.2 Protobothrops mucrosquamatus
GAGAAACTTCCTGACAGTGAGAACAATTAACCAGTGGAACAACCTGCCTCCAGAAGCAGTGAATGCTCCAACACTGGAAGTTTTTAAGAAGAGACTGGACAGCCATTTGTCCGAAATGGTATAGGGTTTCCTGCCTGAGCAGGGGGTTGGACTAGATGACCTTCAAGGTCCCTTCCAACTTTACTATTATTATTATTATCATCATCATCATCATCATCATGATCATCATCATCATCATTATTATTATTATTATTATTATTATTTGCAATAATACATTACCAATTTGATCGTCATTTTTTTCTTCCCCTGTAAAAATAAGGTGACATAATTTTACAAGTGGCAAGTCATTTTATTTTTATGTATATACTATTTCCCCAAAGCAAATTATTTACAATAACAAACAACGTACTGTATAAGGGAAATAATATGCTGATATAAAGTATAAGGAGAAAAAAACAAGGAGAGGAGAAAAATAAAAAAGTTTCTTAATGAAATAGTGTGAGTAGCCTCAATAAACCTCTCAGGAGAGGCCATTCCACAATATTGTGTTCTATTGAAATAACTTCATTCATTTCCTGTTGGATCACATTTGATGGATGAATGGTTCTTACAGTTTAACTCAACCAGCCACAAAAGCAGCCACTGCTAGGCCAGAATCTGATTGCTCCTTCACGATAGACGTGTCAACATGGAAAAGTTCATGAGTAAATAAATATACGTAGTATAGTGTAGATAGAACTTAGTATAGATATCTGGACTATAGATCACTGTACAGACTACAGATCACTGAACCTCAGAGGAGTTTGAACTGGACCCAAAGTCAAAAAGCACTTAATGAATCAGAGCTAGGATGGTTAATCTCTTTGTGCTTTCATCCTGCACAGGGTGTAATGCAAGGCACCGTTCCTTACCTTGGTACTTTCTTAACGGATTTGACAATGCTTGATACAGCTCTCCAGGACTATGTGGAGGTAAGTTTGTAACACTCACGCATGCATACTGTAATAGTTTTGCCTTCAGTATATATTTGTAAAGCATCATCTCACTAGGCACAGACCAAACACAGGACTTTAATTAGGAAATGGAACACAATATTTTGACTCAAATGTAATAATCTTAAGAGGGTTAAATTTAAGGCAAGGAACTTAATCATCAAAACGTGTCCAAACAAGGAGACCAATTTTAGACTAGATATACGTGTCTTATTGTCTATGGTTACGAACAACAAATCCGATTGTAATCGTCTTAAAGAAATGTTTAAGGTGTAAAAGAAACCTTATTCCATATATTTGATTGTAATGTATGGAAGTACCAATCTCTTGATGAGGGACTTTTTTGCAGAAGGAAGAGTAACTATGTCTTGGTTCAATGGGAGACGTTCAGAAAAAACACTTTTAACAAATAACATGCATAGGTAATTAATTGTGTCTGAAATAATCACTACATTTTTTCAAATGTGTTCATTAGCAGAATGATATAAAATGTAATTCAAGCTATGAGCAGAAGAAACACACAAAAAGAGAAATTGGAAAGATGTTTCCATAAAATATTAAATAAACATTGTGGAAGGAAGGAAACAAGTCATATGCCACATGAGGGATTTTTTTTGTAAAGTTTTATATTTATGGTATCTCAAGATTTTTATAGATTACAAAGATATGCAGAAATGTTCTAATGCAGGGGTCTTCAAACTTGGCCCTTTTATGACTTGTGGACTTCAACTCCCAGAATTCCTCAGCCAGGCACGCTGGCTGAGGAATTCTGGGAGTTGAAGTCCACAAGTCATAAAAGGGCCAATTTGAAGACCCCTGTTCTAATGCATTAGGTTAGAGCTATCATCAGGAGCTGCCACTATGTTGGTGTATCAAAATTTTCTGTTGATAATTTTGAATATAGTTCATAAGTGATGGACTGATCAGTTTGATTATTAAGTAGGTTTACTAGGAATTATAACTAAAATGAATTTTAAAAATATGATGTAAAGGACCCAAAAGGGTAAATACATGAACATTTAGAAACACTCAGCTTACTTTTTTTGAAAGGACTGGGTTGGTTCTGTTCAGTTTTTAGTTCCGTTCTAGATCTTATCTGCAGCCTTTATCAACCAGATGCCCTTTAACATCATGGCTGGTTTTGTATCTCCTGCAGAGTGAAACTGTGTATATGGGCTGTGATTGTTCCATTGTGTTTGGATAAATTATGTTGTTTTTAGTTATGCTTTTAGTTTTTCATTTCATTCCTGTTTAGAGGTCTGACTATGAGGTTCAAATCAGATATAAGGGACTAAGGAATTCTTGAGGACACCAAGTTATGGAAGGCTGTCTTACTGCTTACCTAGAAGCCCAGAATACTGTAGCTTATCCCATATCTTTCTTCAGAAACATTCACTTCTGCATCAGTCCACCCCAATGCTGTGGTTATTCTTCCTTTGGAACTATCCCAAGAGCTTTACTGGGTACTGAGGCTGCCAGCTTTGAGAAAACAGCAGAACTCATTGCTACTGTTCCAGGCTTTGAAGAAGCATAGTAGATCTTGTTTTATTCATGCTTTTAACTGTGTTTTAGTGTGTGATTTTACTGGCTGATGGCACCACACAAGAACATCCTCTCTATTTAATCAGTTCAGTAAAAAAATGGCTTTATGCAAAGAAGTTCGGGATCCAGTTTTTATGACAGTCCCCACAGGCTAGCAGCAGAATTGCTGAATGCTCATTGCTTAGATTCTTTCATGGGGAAATACACTTTGTAAAAAGCTGCTGTTTCAATAGATCAGGAACAGAGACCTACACAGAACATTTTGGGTGGCCAAGTAGATTGATTTTAATCACACAAGTGGGCAGAATTTTTGTTGTTCCTGGGCTTGAGTACACATTTTGGAGGTACAGTGATTCCTCCTCTTCTTCTTCCTTCTCCTTCTTCTCTTCCACTATTAAATTGATTAAGGATTTGCCACTGCAGTTTTCATGTGCCTCCCATCTCAATAGGTGGTGAAATAATGCTTTATAATAGTTCTGGACAGAAGGGACCTTGGGGCTGTAGAAAAGGGATTTGTAACTCCATGGTTCAAGGTACCCATTCTTGCACTTGAGCAAGCTCTGCAACTTGTATACATTTGTAACTTGTGTAAATTGTGCCACATAAAAAATTACAAACCCAAAACTAACTAATGTCTTCAAGTCAAAATTGTTCCCCCATATTCCCAGATCATCTGTGGGAAAGGAAGGACACCCAGATCATCTATACACCCTGCAGCTGTAAAGAAAGCAGGTGGTTCAGGCTACTAGGCATGTACATCAGCATTAGCATAATTAAATCATTAAAGTATGGTGAATGTATACATGTTTTCAAATTATTTAAGGAAGTTTGGCAGAGAGGCCACGATTGATTGCAGAGTGAGGTTTAAAAGCATCTTCATGGAATCAGTTTTGAAAGTTTTGGCCTTTTGGAAAATTTATTCCTTTGTAACCATTTTATTATCTCCATTAAAAATGCAGATTTTGTAACTATACAATACATTTCTTTATTTTATTTTTATTCTTTTCGCAGGGAGGGCTAATAAATTTTGAGAAGAGAAGGCGGGTAAGCTTGCATTTTATTTCCACCATTCAGTCACATTTTAATGGTTCCCAAAAACCTGAGGATTGATTTCTTGTTTTTAGAGAGAAACAGGAGACAGTGTAGCTACAGAGCTTAACATTTTCAACCAGAATTGTAAAGCATGTCCCAGGAGAAACAGACTATTGGAGTATTAAAATATGATTCCTCTCAACTAAAATTTGACCAATTTGTCCTTTTCTTCATCTGGTTGGCTGCACAATTTGCCTTCACATAATATTGTATGTTGAGCACATCAGCTTAGATGCAGGAATGTTTCAAGATTACCTTTTGTAGGATTCTCCATAGCTTATCCCAAGAATATTGTGCTGTCACCTGAAATTTCACAAGACTTTCACATTCTCTCTGAAATCTCACAGAATCTTTAGCGAGAAATCCAAACCTTGTAAAAAAATTACTCTTATGTAAGATTTCACCCATTCATTTTTTTAAAAAGATGAAGATGGATAGATACCATCTAGGAAATTGCATGTTGTCATCACCGTAATTATGATAAACATATTTTCAATCAATCTACCTAGGATATACCATTCATTTAAAATATAGATTTTAGAAAAATAAACTCGGTTTATTATAAAAACATTATGGGCAGCCACATGGATTCAAGTTATTATTTTTTTAAAAGATCAGTGTAGGGTTAACACATTATGAAGGTTTTAATAGTCAATGGAAAATGTCTCATAGTCAGAACACATTTTTGCTCTTGTGAAACTCCTCTAAAATGTAGCAGGGCATTGCCTCTGCTACTTGTTGCTGGCCTGTAGGGTAGCACAAGTTCTTAGGCTTTCTGTGGCTGGATTGGCATTGGGCGCAATCCTGCAAATCCAGAGACCAGCTATTGTTGTGCAGAGCTAATAAGGAGAAGAGGAGGCAAATAGGCTTTCTTTGCCTCTGGAAGGTAGAGATAATGGCTCTTTTTGCATCCAGCAAGTACAGAGTTAAAACCCATGATTCCGCCCATGTTGAAGATCATTTCTCCCTCTCTTTAACACAAGTATTAAGAGGGAGCTAGAGGCTTAGTACACTTGCAAAAGCTTGCCAGGTCTCCTGTTGTGGTATGTGGGCAAGTCTGTTTTGATCCCTGTGTGCTCCACCATTCACCCAACCTTCTAGACCAGGGGTAGGCAACCTTGGCTCTTTTATGACTCGTGGACTTCAACTCCCAGAATTCCTGAGCCAGCTTGGCTGGCTCAGGAATTCTGGGTGTTGAAGTCCACGAGTCATAAAAGAGCCAAGGTTGTCTAACCCTGGTCTAGACCATCAAGCAAGGAACATCCTTTAGTTTCATTAATTCATCTAAAAGTATAGAGACTTTGCAGTGAGATTGCTACATGCATAAAGATGGAAAGATTTGAGACTATTCACCATGGAGGAATGGATGCAGATGATAGAACTTGCTGAGATGGACAAATTGACTTCTTTGATCAGAGAAAAGACATTATGTTTATGGGAACTGGACTGGAAAGCCCTCATAGATTTTTTTTTGCATAAAACAGGATTTATACTTTTGATGTTTAAGGGGGAAAAAGATTATAGAAAAAATAAGAGTCATGTTGTAACCATTGATTAAGAGATACATTTATACTTATAACTGCTGTAAAGAAAATCAGACACAATTTTTTATACTTTCTGTCTTCTTTCTGCATTTGTGGCTTTGTCTTTTTTTCTTTCTTTTCTTTTTTCTATATTAGTTTTGTAAGTTTTAAAAATTTTAATCAAATTATTTTTTTAAAAAAGGAAAGCACAGATGCTTAGTGCCATTCAGAACCAAATTATATTATGCTTGTCAGTGAACTTGTCATGAGTTTTTCAACATCTCCAATTATCCCACGTCCTTCTGCTGAAATTGACTGTGAGACAATCCATATTGGGCTTCCATTTTCCTCATTCAGATTCCCCCTCTTGTTCCATTATTTTTTTTTCAGGAATTTGAAGTAATTGCTCAGATTAAACTCCTACAGTCTTCCTGTAATAGCTACTGCATGACGTCAGACAAAAAATTCATCCAGTGGTTCCAGAAACAGCGACAATTAACAGAGGAAGAAAGGTAAGATAAAATTTGGATTTGTAACAGGCAGAATTTTTTTTTTGCATAATCCAGCTGTTTCCTTATTTCTCCCATCATCTGAGATAAAATAACAAAACTGTATTTTAAAATTATTGTGGAAAACACAAGACATTCAAGCAGCTTGGAAATGTATACAAGAAATGCACATGCTGCCTTCATAGAGAGGGATAAGTATGATCCTGTACTTGTGTGCAATGCATATAAATATGTGTGTGCGCGCACACACACACACACACACACGGCAAAACTTTGATTACTTTGTTTGGACTGCTACCTTAAGTTTTTGGATCAAACCTGGAGAAGTTTAGAGTTCATCACATCATTAAGCAGTGAAAAATTTCAGGTACAGTCCTAACGAAGCTAATTCTAATTTGGGTGACGCTACTTGGGAACCTTGTAGCAATGTTATTATGAATTTAATATCCGAACATACTACAAATGATGCTGCAGGAAGCAGGAAACCAATCACCTGCAAGACGGTATCCTTTGTACCCTGTAAGATAGTGTTCTTAGCTTTATCTTTCTCCTAAGTCATTTTTGCCGCTCACCCAAGATCTGATAATTTCACCACCTAAAGCAGTCTGTCTTGATCGTTTTATCCCAGAGGAATCTTTGAAATAATTTTTAGTTTTGGGAGAACCTCTACATAAAAATGATTATTTTGACAGTTATTTTTTTTCCCAAAAAATGCCAACATGTCACAAGACAATGAACTTTTAGTCTATCCAACCCATGTTTTGTAATGTTTACCATAACAGAAAAATGGCTGGCCAACAATTGAGTCATGGCACATAAAAGTTCCCACCACTGCAAGTGCTAATAGTGCATAGAGCATAACATTTAAAAATGTTATTTTTTTCAATCATTATCTCACACAGAACCTTAGTTGAGAAAGGCTGAGCTAAAGGTTTATTTTAAGCCTTCCAGACTCTTCAGCATTCTTTTGTTAAAGCCGAAATGATCGATCAAGGTAGTGTCTGTTAATAATTTTTGACTTTCAGCTTCTCCAAAAATAACCAGCCAGCATTCACAGCAATATGCAGCTATTTATAACACATGAAGTTGTCTTTTTATATCAACTTCCTTTTCCTGTGACATTTTGAGTTTCACTAAGCAGGTGCAAAGCTTGTTTTTCTCTTTTCCTGATATTATCATGTTTGGATTTTAATTGTGAGCATAAAAGGTTAAATTTCAGTATGCAGTATACATTTTATGGATTTTGTTTACAGACCTAACCCATTATAGAAAAGCCAACTGTGTATATGTTTTTGCTTCTGTGTACTGTTGGTTCTCCCTCTTCTTAGTTCATGTTTGGAATATAAGGCCAGGGGCACATGTTACTTGAACATTTATTTGTTCCAACTCAGTTCTGGTGCTCAGAATTTCATCTGCTCATGGAGTTAGAATACATTATATTAGAATATAGAATATATTGCACGTACCTTGAAAAGAATCCATCTTGGGTCATGCAGAAATGGGAGCTGAGGAAGAAGAATAAGCTGAAGAAGTATCCTAGTTTCTATATAACACAAAATATATCTTTGAAAGGAAGAAAACTGCAGTTATACTCAAAACATATTGAATAACTTAGTGTTTTTCAGTCTTGGCAATTTTAATACATGCTTGCTAAGGAATTCTGGGAGTTGAACATGTCTTCAAGTTGCCAGGGTTGAGAAAAACTGGAATAACTCCTAGTAACATAGCTACTTAATTTGAAGTAATGTCTATATTAGATATAAAGCCTTGTTCCAAAGTAAAAAACAAACAAACCCTAGATGTGGATTTAATTCAGTGATTTAATTTTATGGCGGCAGTATTTTATACAGTTCTGATCAGAAGGTGGTCTCTAATCTTCCAGCTATGCCCTTTCCTGTGAGGTTGAAGCAGCCATCGACACAACCACCACGTCCCCCAAACCGCGGAAGAGCATGGTGAAACGACTGAGCCTGTGAGTTTGAGTGGGGGTGAAGGTTGGGAGCCACTCGGCCTGAAGAGCTGAGGGTTGTTCCCAAGAGAGAATATCTGCTCTCCCGGTTGATGGGACAACTCTGAAATCATACGCAAAACCCCCATTTATACCTGTGTAAATGAACTCCCGCGTAATTACTGCGGATCCTTGCTGAAAGCAAAGATGTTTGGAAGCATAGACATTTCAAAAGCTTCCTCCCTTGTTTTAGAGGCAGGTAAACAATTCATCCTATTTAAAATATAGGATATCTCTCTAAGCCTCAGAAGGGCTTATATCATGGTACCCAAATGAAATTCACTGGCAAGTTACACTGCTCTAATCATCTTCATTCTTCTGTATCCAAGGGAATTAATAGTATAACTTCAAGAGTCATTAAATGAAGCAAACCATTTTTCACAGATTTAAACAAAGAAAAATGAGTGCGTATAATCAAGCACTCTACTAGTGTCTCCCTCACCTGCAATAAAAGCAAAATAAATAATGCTTCCTTATATATATCCATATAGCAGTTGTCCAACCAGCATATAATTTTATTTAAAGGAATATATCCCAGTCTCACTTCACTGTCATTGTTAGATGTTGAAGCAAAATGCCTTTTTTCTTTTCCCACCCCACCCACCCTATATTAACAATAAACAATCTGCCATTGCAATCTTCCTCACGGGAATTTAAATCAAATGTTGCAAATGAAAAATAATTTGACAGGAGCCTCGATGCTATTTAGAATAACAAAGTTAATCTATATTAGAAAATTGATATAAGGTATATGTGATTTTAATGAATTACTATAATTAAATAAACATAGAAAAAATTCAGAACTGCAACCACTGCACATATTTATTCATAATTCCCAAGGAAATTGATATAGCTATATAGCTTTCATCAACTAGAGCTGCAATAATATATTGACTCCCCTGAACAAAATTAGATACTCGCCACCTGCTTTTTATTTTCTCAAGAATACAGAATAGGCACTCCCTTATGACGCATCAAGACTCCCACTTTCTTTCAAGAGCACAATAAAACTTCCAACATTTTCTACCTATTGGGAATTATAAATAAAGAAGAAGGTTGTCTAGCACTTTGATAAGCCTCAGACAGAGAGTATCTTTCCTGGGTATGCAATAAATTGACTGGTTGGATACACACCTTCAATTCACATCTCTTACAATTATTGCCTATCTCCTCTGAAGTTACCAAGAATGTGGTTACAAGGAATAAACATTGCAGGCTTGTAAAAAAACACACACACACCTGCACTTCAGATCTAGTTGTCTTGCTTTCTGTGCAATGTCTCTACCAACACTTTGCCCTCTTTCATTTGTCACTTTGTCGTGTTGAGACAGATTATTTCTGGGACCTGATGTGATTGCTAATAGCACGCCCACCAAAGAGCAGCCCAAGTCCGTACCAAGCGGGAGTTCCGGGGAAAGCATGGATTCAGTCAGCGTATCTTCCTGCGAGTCAAACCATTCCGAATCGGAGGACATCTGCCTCACTCCTACGGATACCCCTGATGAGGCCCAAAAGAAAGTATGAGCCACAAAGAGCACAATTTATTTCCAGGAGGAGCTATTGGGATTAGAGTAGGGATCTTAAACTCTTTACCATCACACCTCCCTTTAGTGTAATCTTAAGGTAGCTATCTCCCTAAAAAATCCAAACGCCAAAATGAAAACAATACAATGAAACTTTAGGAAATGTTCATTTATTGTAACAATATACAACTAAAAAGTTCTTCATACCTGCCTTGGACTCTGTCTGCATCTCCCCAAGGGGAGAGGGTACATCTCTGAGTTTGAAAAACCATGGATTAGTGTCTATCTGAAAATACTAACTATGATGCAGAAACTTTTTTACCCCACTTGAAACTCATTTACAGTTTTTAACTCTTGGGCATTATGAGGATTCAGATCCTCATGGGAAGTGAATGGAGCACCCCCACTGCATTAGCCATCATGCCCAATGGGTTAATAGCCTTGTTGGATGGTTTTCATTTGTTGAATTGGTGATACTTTCTGCAGTAGGAGAAAGCCAGATTCTGGTGCAATGAAAGTGCTTGATTTACCGGGGGGGGGGGGGCAGTTTACCCTAAATATGAATCTGAAAGCATTTTGTCTCCATCCATCTCATCTCTCTGTAGAATCAAAGTGAGAAACCTGTGAACCTCCAGATATTGCTGAATTGTAATTCACAGAATCTCTCATCATTTTGAGTGTATTTTAGTATAATTATATAGAGAGTTAAAAGTTTCCCCACCCCTGGATCAAGTTCCCCCACCTCAGAAATCAAGCTCCCTGAGATAAGAACAACAATGGAGTGCTTTGGTGCTCTCTGAGCTTGTTTGTTTGTTTTTGTTTGTTTGTCCAACTAGATAACATCATCCCTACTAGTGAGTGTATGTGTTTGCTGCCTGTTTATAGTAGCTTGCCCTGCTGGCGTTCATGTGAGTGTGTGATTTACTCCTTGGTAGTACCTTGAATAGGGCATTGGTTTTTTTGCTAGATTGTTTGTCAGGTGTTAATCCTTGCTTATCTGGGTGTTGATTGCTGGAGAGGATGTGTTCTGGTCTTTTTGTTTCCTTCTTAGCCTTTTTATTGTCTTTTTAGATTGGTGTGTACATGTGATTTATCTCTATGTGTCTGTCGATGGCTGATTCATGTCTTCAAACAAACAATTAAGCTCAGAGAGCATCAAGGATTCCACAGTTCAACCCTGAGATTCATATATACTCTTTGATTGAAACAAAAACAAACGGTGATCTTGGAAGAAAAATAACATTTCTATGTTGAATAAAACCCTTTAAAACTTTATAAAGGAGCCTCTTACTCTACAGGGGAGAGAACATCAGTTTAAAAAACTGCAAAAGCAAGAATTTTCTAAGATTGTGGATTTAGCTGTAGCTATACAATAAGCTAAGAAAAAATTGTAGATTCTGCCATCTGCTGGTCAGTTGTAAATTCAGGAAATACAATTTGTTTGCACACACCTTACGCTATAAATACTTCTTTTCTCTCAGATTATTTAATACTATATGCAAAGAAATAAAAAGCTCAAAAGAGCATGTCTGTCTTAACTTGGACTATTCTTCAATTCTGCCAGTGGTACAATTTAATATACGCTCCTTCAGTGGAACTTGCTTTAGGCATATGTGTATCAGATTGCTACTTCCAAGAGAGTAGAAAATTCTAATTACATCTACAAAGGATTGGCAGGATATCAATTTATAGTGGAGGCAAATTTGTACTGACCAAAATATTGGAACCGCTTTATCTGCAAGTGGTGCTGTGAAAATGACCTTAAAGTTTAGCTACCATCTTCTTTTAAAAAATCCTCAGTTTAGAAACTACCGTAAATCAAATGAATATTTTGATTTGTCTTTTATGACTTCACTCCTTAGCTCACAGAGTCCTCCTCCTCTTGTTCCTCCATCCACTCCATGGACACGTCTTCATCAGGAGTATCATCCTTCACCAATGTCCTTGTGTCTCCTCCTTCACTGGCCAGCAATCCCAGAATCCACAAACGCTCCATTTCTGTCACCTCCATTACCTCAACAGTCTCCTCTCCTGTTTACAACCAACAGAACGAAGATACCTGTATCATCCGTATCAGTGTTGAAGACAATAATGGCAACATGTATAAGAGCATTATGGTATGTCATGAGGACTGTGCTAATTTATAAGGGGCTGAATCACTGAGATACCTCAATTTGAGGATGAACTCAGATCCCGAATCATTCATGCAAAAATTCACAAATTCACTTCCTGTTATCTCCCACAGAGGAGTCCTGTCAAGAATCCTAAAGCTCTTCTACCAATCACTGTAACAATTTCTGACATGCTGAATAACTTTGGGTTTTTTACATGCATTTCTTCCATGGCTCTTCGGAGCAAATTGTAGGGCATTTTAAAATGTAATTTTTCTATCTTTTTGGTCCATTGCTTAAGCATACAATTACAAGTACCTAAGAAAGAAATGATACTTTGTGTAAGACTTGTTGGAAAGATGATTTGTGTAAAATTTGGAAGAGACTACAGATTTTTAGTCCAATAACCAACCAATCAACATTGGATAATCTACTACATGGAACTGTCAAAAGCCAGACACTGAGAAATACAGAACCAGAAATAGCTAATTTAGTTTTTTCTCTAGTCTGGTCTCTTTATTAGCTATGCTATCTGAGAGTTCTGGGAATTATAACCTTAACATATCTGAAGAACATCGGATCTGGGAAATTAACCTCATAATATGTTTTATGTAACTGTGTATGTATAAGCTATGTATTACATGACAAAAATGACAAAACATATCAGTTAAAATAGTATTTCCCATTATTCATCCTGAGATTACTGCACCATCATTTTTTTTGCACCACTTCTGTGCAAGATGATTGTACTAGCTATCCAAATCACCATTCTGCAAATTTATTTGTATGCCTAAAGATAATTTGCGCTGAATTAGCACAAAGAGATGGGAAGACAAAGGAGTCTTGTATGCTGTATTGATTTACAGTTTCTGTTCTGCCTTCTTTCAAGCAAGGTTTTGACTTACATGGAATTGAAGTTGAATCAAGAACATATAGGACCTACTGGAATTTCTCCTTTTTAAATATTTGTCTCTATAGGGAATTTGTTTTTAATATCAAATCTCTTTAAACAATAACAGAGCATTCTAATTAGGGGTTATTGAGCAAAATAGAGAGTCTTCACTCTTGGTTATAAAAGCAATATAGCAGTGTATATTGTATAGCAGTGTATTTCCCTTTTTTGTTGCAATCTCCACTGGTTTGTGCAAATAGCTTTTCTACTGGTGCACAATGCAGACATACTAAGACAACCAAAAATGTAAGATGGGATCTCTCTTTCTTTCTTTTTGACTGAGTGCTGGTCGGTTTTGGAGGGAAAAACAACAACACATATTGCATTTCTTTTTATCAAGCTGTTTAAATCAACACTTTTTTTTCCAGATTGAACTGTTTGCAGCTAATTTAAGAAAGAGATTTCTTCAGTGTGTGTAAAAGACAGCTTCCCCTCAGTGCATCAATACAAATTTCTCAGGGTACATATTGATTAAACGTCCCTAGAAAAGTACATAAATAAGCCAAATAATTCAAACATTTAATTAAAACTAGTTAATTATTGCTTCCAGAGCAACAAAGGTAAACTTTCCCCAGATTTTAGATGTGATTTTCTTTCTTTTTTTCCTGGATTAAAATTGGAGGCATATATTTTTCCCAGGACAAGGACCAGATGAACTTCTTCCCACCATCTGTTGTCCCTCTTCATTCAGTAATGCAGTGGAAACCTCTTGGTAATGCTTCTGGGAGATTCTGAAATTCTTCCCTTCTTCCCCTGTTCAATATCAGGTCCCATAATAATAAGAGCAATGTTACAGAGCAATAAAATAGCTTAATTTTTCCACAACTACTTCTGTTCCTCTCACATCATACGGTTTGGTATGTAACTCACAGCAACATTAAGATTGTACTCTGCTATAAATACTAACTCAAGGGAGGGGGAAAAAACCCTTTAACGTATAACCTAAACCAGACATGTCAAACTCGTGATGTCATGTGATGTCGCGCGACATATCGAGACTATTTTGCCATTGCCGGCAATGGAGTGGGCGCGGCTTCCGCGTGATGCGTCCGGCCTACAGGCCGGGAGTTTGACACCCCTGACCTAAACTGCAAAAACAACTGTTTCGGCCAACTGTTTATGTAGCATTCTTATTTGAGGAGTCCATTCAAAAGAAGATAGCTCAGGGCACTAAGACTAGGCAATCAAAACATAAAGCCTGCCTGGAATCCAGATGTGGAGAAGAGGAAGGCCTCATCGCAGTCTGTTCTTTCTTTCTAGTTAACTAGCCAAGACAAGACTCCTGCTGTCATCCAGCGAGCCATGTTGAAACACAACCTGGAATCGGATCCTGCTGAGGATTACGAACTCGTGCAGGTCATTTCTGAGGACAAAGGTAAGGAAAACAAGACTTTTGTTTTAGGAAACCAGTCATTTTTTTTTTCTGAAGGCAAAGGGCTCAAGCCACATCTCTTGGGTGTTTTAATTTGCAAGTGTACCTGAAATTAATCCATTCTATCAGATCTGAACTTTAATATCTGAAAGAAATAGGCAGTGGTGGGGATGGGCTGAATTTTTTTAAACACAGAGATCAAGGACCCATACAGAATGCCCTGCCTATACAGGTAGTACTCGACTTATGACAACAATTGAGCCCAAAATTTATGTTGCTAAGTGAGACGTGAGTTTTGCCCCATTTTACGACTTTTCTTGACACAGTTGTTAAGTGAATCACAGCAATCATTAAGTTAGGAACACAGTTGTTAAGTGAATCTGGCTTCCCCATTGATTTTGCTTGTCAGAAGGTCGCAAAAGGTGATCACATGACCTGGGGACATTGCAACTGTCAAAAATATGAACCAGTTGCCATGTGTCTGAATTTTGATCACATGATCATGGAGTACTGCAACGATTGTAGGTGTGAAAAATGGTCATGTCACTTTTTTCATTCAAACAGTCACTAAATTAATTGTTGTAAGTCGAGGACTACCTGTATTAACAACTCTTTGTCTCCTCCATTTTGGAACTCTCCATCATTTGCAATTTTATAGTGTTGTTTTTATATTTTAATCTTAAATTATTGAGTTTTTAATATTTTTATTGATCAAATTGTACATTGCCCAGGATTAGGGTTGTTAAGAATCACATTTTTCATGCTTTCAGTTATCTTTGGAGTATCCAGCTTTCTTCAGCATTCATTCTCAATCAAGAATGACAGCATGTCACATAGGCATCATTGTGATAAATGGCTTAGCAAACAGTTTCTTACAAGTATTTAGGTTTACTAAATAACATTGCAGCTGCAATCACAAACCACCCCTTCTATCCCTAATTGAAAAAAAGCCATTAGTTTGGCAGTAGATTTGGGCCCAACCTTAAAGAAGAGCTGAGCCTTTTGTGCTGGACTTGCATACCAGTTTTGCTTACAATTGTGCAATAGTATTTTTTTTTAAAAAAAAATCTCTTAACTTTACCTTTTTTAAATGAAACAGGTGGCTGGCCCTGTCCATATTAAAATAATGAAGGACTTTTATCAGCATTCCTGAGCTCATTAAAATGGAGTGTAACTTGAGAGATCTAGCTAATATGAGAATAGCAGTCAATTGCCCTGTCCATCTCATGATCAAGGTGTGCACTGTGTTTTAGTTAGTAACAGTGAACTTCCTTGTGGTTCCAGGGAGACCCTTTTTTATACAAAATATCTTGACAGAAGTCAAGGTAATATCCTGTATAAATTGTGTTTCATTTTCCCTTGATAGTCATGATAATTATCTTCTCTTCTCGGACCTTCTACATTCCCATTGCTGTCTCTTTGAAAAAGAAAGAAAACCTTTGGGAACTGTATTGCTTTATCTTCCTGCTATTTCCTTAGCTTTTGCTTCTGTGCACCCCTGTAAATTTTGGCTTATTGGTATTGCTAACTGGAGTCATTATTTTCAACTTGGCCTAGGTGACTCTTCTCAATCCCTACTTTCCTTTTTAATTCATCAGAATAGCAGGTTTATTCAAACCTCAGAAATTAGGGGGGGAAAGGTACCAGCATGTGCTGATCTGCACTCATATTCAGTCAACCATGTTTTATGGTTTTTAGTTTAGTGAATCCCAGCCAATTTAGTCAATAAATCATAGTTAAACAAATCATGGCTTAGTTTAACAAGGGAACCCTGCCATTTGGTCATTTTTGTTGAGTGCAGCTAAAATGGTTGAAGAAATGCAACACATGTATATGTGTGGCCATGGGGAGATCTGAGGTGGATGTAGATCAAAAGGGAATGGCTATTCTTTAGGGCAGCTCCTGGCAATATGCCAAAGTCATTCAGTGGAAGAGACAGAACAAGTCTTTTATTCATCCTATCACACAGTGGTACATGTGATTTATGTGTCATTGGGTGTCCCTCCTCCTTTACACTGTCTTCACCAACTGCTCCTTCCAAAATTGAAAGCTGTTACTCCTCATGAACCTCTTTTCAAAAAACTCACTTGAGAAATCAGTGGCTGTTAAGTGTATAATATTGCATGTTCTCACTGCTTAGTTTGATTGTTGGGTTTTGTCCCCTCTCCCCCCCCACACACACACTTCAACCTCCCCACCCTTTTTGTATGTTTGTTGCAGATTTGTATATTCCTTGGCAAATGAGTGAGGGTAGTCAAAAATTAGGAAATTTAAGCTTCTGGAGATTAAATAAAATAAAAGAGAGGAGAAACTTACTAAATACAATACCTTTGGAAAGGAACAGTATGTCTATATCAGGGGTGTCAAACTGCCGGCCCGCAGGTTGGTTGCATCATGCGGAGGCCACGCCCACCCCAGCTCCTGCAATGCGAAACAAGTCATGATACATCGTGACATGTCACATGATGCGGCGAGTTTGACACCCGTGGTCTATGTGTTATAGCACTTCTCCAATATATTCATGTGATGCATATTGAGATAAAAGATGATAGATAGATAGATAGATAGATAGATAGATAGATAGATAGATAGATAGATAGATAGATAGATAGATAGATAGATAGATATGATAGAGAAACAGAGAGAAAGAGAGATGAAATGAATATTTCCCTTTTATATGCACTGAGATGATTTACAGAAATCTTCTATGAAGAGATCCCAAAGAAACAGATCTGAGGTAGCAGACATGCAAGTAAGAGCAGCTGAAGAAACTGGTGCTGTCATTATATACATGTTAATCTATGGTAGCCAAAAGTCAAGTGGCTGGTAGCATCTTTTCCTACTGATATATTTTATTAACAAGCATATGCTTTTCTGAGCTGAATCTGATGAAGTGGTGTATCTGATGATATGAGCTGCAGTTCACAGAAATGTATACCTTCAAATTTTTAAGAACCTAGCTGCTGTCACACTCGCTACTTCATAAATAGGTGCTAGTTTGACTACTGAGATAGGCTGAGAAGATTGCAAAAAAGAAAAAAAAAGTTACAAATTGAGATCACTGCTCAACCTTTTGCCTTTCCTTGGTCTCAGCTCTGTTTACCTGACAAGATTGTTGTTGCTGAGAAAAGAAATAGGGGAAAGCATATTTTCTTCTTGGGAGGGGAAAGCTGGGATACAAATCTAACAAAGAAGGAAAATATCTCTGGTGACATCGCCATGCTGCTGCATAGCATGACCTTCAAAGGCCACCATAATAATGATGGTGAAGCTGTGAAGCCAGCAACCACAAAAAATGTTGCCATTCTCTAGCCTAGAGAATGATAGAAGGGAGTTGAATAACAAGTAGCTGACCTTCTGTTCCCTGGTGGTTCTTTTCAGTTTTGACATAAAATAAGTGGAGTGAATGTTGGGAGAGAGCAGAAACTCACTCCACCCCACAGAAATGTATCACCAAGTCCACATCAGTGTATCACTAGCTCGATAAGCAGAAGTCTTTGGGTAGATTAATTTTAGAGCTGATGGATAGAGCTGTTTTCCAAAGTGTATTGATGAAAGTGAACCCTCCCCCAACACACATCAAAGCAGTAAATAAGTTTCAGTCTTTGGAAGGGTTGGTGAGACTGTATCAAAGGATGTCTATGACTGATTGCATATGTTTGTGCACGTAAAAGAAGTGTGGCCCACGTGGACCTTCTCCTGCAGGCAGATGGAGGATCCCACAAAACAGCTATGCCAAACATTCAGAAGATGTGGCTGTTTCAGTGCTTGGAGGACGGGTGGGCTGGGGTGCTTTGCTCATTTGCATGTTTTGGGGCATGTCGTGGTGGAAAATTTTGGACAGCTCTATTGGTTTTCCTTCTTTCAATGAAGAAGGAAGCCTCCTCTGAAGGACTGCATCTTTAACAGTTGCCCCAACTATCCTGATGACATGAATAGAAGGAATCTGCCCATCATTTGTTACCATTGTTTCTGCTCTTTCCAGAACTGGTCATCCCAGATAGTGCCAACGTCTTTTATGCCATGAACAGCCAGATGAATTTTGACTTTGTCTTGCGGAAGAAAAACTCCCTCGACGGGCAAGTGAAACTGAGAAGCCGCTCCAGCTTGACTCTTCCCAGGACCAACAGAAGGGGCTGCTGGAACAACAGAAACAGCAAAATTACCCTTTGAGGGTGGATCAGCCCAACACCCAAGAGGTGGGCTTGAAGGACCACTGCAGAGACTGCCTATGTGGAGATGAACATGTCAGTATTCAGCTTTGGAGAGTACAAAGCTAACACTTGCTATAAATAGGCACACGTTTAGTTACAAAGAACAGACAAAAGGGTCCTGAACGGATATGCACCCCGTAGGCACTTTTTTGTTTTTTTCCCCTTTTACAACCAGTCCATGAATTCAAAGCCACTTTCTATCAGGAAGACAAAGAATATGCAGCTGATGTTCTAGCCTTACCACAGACTCTTCGCCTCTTCTCAGTTTTGACAGTATTAATTTGGAGTGTTTTAGATGCGCTTTTATAAATGGAAAAAGGCATTTTAATCCCTTGTGTTCTTACCAGAGGGAGAAGAGTATCAGACTAACCACTGACTGATGATAGTGCTGGTAAATGACTGGTAAAGATGGGCTGCTTTGGTAGAGGCAGCACAGCTTCTGAAACAAGGGGAATTAGCCTTATCTTAGAATTCTTCCCCTTCAGTTTTTGGGTTTTTTTTTTAAAGCCATCCCAACTTCCAGTCCTTTTGGACATGCTAGAAGAATCCATTTCTTGCTCCAGGAATCAGCTATTCACCGATGACTATCTGAATGCACACCACTTGCTCTTAATGCCACTATGTTGTCTTCTTTATGCTTTGCTATTTTTTTTTAAAAAATGTGTGAATGTATGCGTGCAGGTATGTGAGCGTGTGTATATATATACATATATAAATATATAAAAAGTCAAAATATACTTCCTTGGAGTGTGCAGTTTTACTCCTCTTTCAGCTGTGGAGCTGTTTACCTGTATTCAGCCATATTGGCGTTATAGTAAACTATACAGTTATATTTTATACCGTACTCAGTCTGAGAAACAACACAAAACAAAAAAATAAACCTACTTAATAGCCATCATTTGAAAAGATCCCAGAGATTTGTTGTGATTAAAAAACATTTAAAGAATTCCCCCTCTTTCTTTTTTTAGAATTCAGTCATTATTGTTGTTGTTGTTGTTGTTGTTTTAAATGACTTATGGTACTGCTTTAGTCACCTCTTTGCCTCATGACCTGGTTTGCTGGAATGAGAGATGATGGTATTGACTTTTTGGAGGGTCAGGTTTTCAGTATGATGTCAGACCTGCACAACAGTAGTACAATCAGGGAAATGCTGAAATTAAAGTAGTGACAATGGTACCGATTATAAACATGGGTGATAAGGAAGTTTCTTCCTGACATTTTTTCTCTGATTTCCATTTTCTCCCCACTTTCTTCACCTAGCAGTCTGCTGCTGCATCTGCCTTTTCCTTTTGAAGACCAGGTAGCATTCCTCGCCCCTTCCGTAGGTCTCTTATAAAGACCAATCACCATAAAGCAGACTGTACTAAATTCAATAGAATCCACTCATTTGCAATAATATTTATGACTGTAAATTTACATGGAAGATTTTTTTTCTCACTTAATTTGCAACCTCAACTCGAACGTATTACCAGGTTTAATTGGGTTCACTGAAAGTCTCTCATACTCCAGTTCAGAACTCTTTGCATCCTCAAATATACTACTGCAAAGAAAGTAATGTATAATCACAGCCACGACAGTTTGTAGGTTAGTTAGTTGCACCATCATAGAAAAAATAGAAAATTGACACTGAAAGTAACACCTAAATACTTCAACAAAGCATGTTTTCAAGCTTTGTCCATGTAGGAAAGGGAATGGGTGGTTGAAACACAGTGAGATCTAGAATCAGAACTGAGCCAGCAAAATATATTTGCTTTTCTTTGAAATAGAATGAGACAAGAGTTTCCTGCAATTCCCATTTATATGTTTGTATGTGGTGCACATCTGTGCATATATGTACATGGGGTGAAGGCAAGCATGTGAGTAGAATTAAGATTAATGCATAGCAGAATGAGATATACCAAGCCTTTTTGCTGAAAATGGTTTACCAATTTCAGCTTTGTAAAGCTAATTTTGCTATTCAGGAGCCTAACCCCAGTCCTGACAAGGTATATTTTTAAATTAATACTTATCAGATTGTGATATATTTGCACTATGTAAAATCTTCAGTTTCAAATGCTTTATATGTTGAGCCACTTACTTAAATTCTCTATATTATTGTCTAAAAGAGATTGTGAGTGTGTCCCTATACTGCATATGCCTCACTCTTGTTAGTCAATTGCAGGCAACAATAGGTTATTTTGCAAGGTAGTCTCTAGATTAGAGACCTTAGCTTGCATGTAAGAGTATGAGCTTGCTTGAGTTCTGAGTTTGTGGTATACCAATGAAAGAATATACAACTGACTGGTCCTGTTGTTGCAAAAGGAGGGATTGTTACTTGTGTCATGGTCCAGCTAAGCTGAGTATTCTCTGTCTTACTAAAAAGCCCTGGATGAGAATTTTAATTGATCAACACCATGATAAGCAAAAAGTTTAATACAGGTGAGCCTTTCTGATGTTGGTTATGGCAAATAGAAGATTGAAGTAAAAATGTTTAGGTGGGAAGAACATGAATTAATAAGTGAAAGAAAGCTAAGTATGTTGTGCGTTTGTGAAACTAAGAATGGGGAAGATGTCAATAGTTTGTAACAGAGTACTATGGTCAGATTTTTCTGGGTAATACTGAAGAATCCATGCAAGGAAGGAACAGAGCTAAAATATATGCCAGAAAGTATGAATTGGTGTCATGTTGCATTGTGGGTACAGATGAAAATAAGAATCCATACACTAGGAAAAGTTGCATGTTATACTCTAGTGTACAATGGTAACAGAACAACCAGCAATAGGTTTTGCAGTCCATGGGCAGGGAATGGGGTGGGTAGTATGATACAATGGATGGGAATAAGACAAGATGGTACAGAACAAAGTTATTAGATTGTTTGGAAATGCAGAACTGAATGAGAAAGGGGATTGATATCTGCTTAGGAAATTGTTCGTTTTGAGTACGTGATTTAAGCACAAGTCTGTACTTGCATATGGCAAAGAAATTATGAAAAATATAAAGTTGTGACTGATTATTAAAACTGAGCTTGGGAGAAAGTAGATCAGGAACAAAAGCAAAGAAGTGAAAGGAACTAGCCTGAAAGGAAAGAAAGAAAGTGGATAACACAATGAATGGAAAGCAGACATAAGGAAAGTGGATGTAGAACCTGCTTGGAATAGAGTGAAAACAAATTTACACTCCAACAGTGTGTGGAGATTAGTGGGAAGAATGAAAAATAATGCTTGGTGGACCAATGAAATGAAAAGGGTTGGAAATGAGGAAAAATGCTGCAAAATGTTGAGAAAAAGGATACATTACAGATGATCTTCAGTTGATAAACACTCATTTTGTGATTGCTCAAACTTGCAACAGTACTGAAGAAGTGGTACTTAAAACGGCTCCTCAGAGTCCTAGCTGTCACAGCATCCCTGCTTGGTGCTCAGCTCACAATTATGACAACACAGAGTCCGATGGTCATGTCACCCATTTGTGAGCTTCTTTGCTGGCTTCCAACACTAACGTCAATGGGGAAGCTGGAAGGAGGTGGCAAATGGCAACCATATGATGTCCTTGCTTAATGACTCACGGTGATTCACTTAACAACAGAATTATCTGTTGTTAATTCTAGACTGCTAGAATTATCACGGCGCAGTTCAATCATGTGACATCATGCTTTACAACTTCAGCACTTTAGTAATGGCAATTCCAGTCCCAATTGCCATCATTAACTGAGGATTATCTGTATAGAGAAAGATAGCTACAGTTTTTTTTAATCTAAGAGAATAAAGAAATACTAAGATTAAAAATGTAGCACAATTCAAATGAAAATAAAAACATTGTCTGAAATGACTGAAACAAGCTAAATAAAGAGCCTCAAGGAGAGTGAATGGAATTAAAATTGTAACGAAATGAATTGGTATGGAACTGAATGGAGGGAACGCTGAAACTAGTACTTTAGAGATTTGTATGGGAATTACTGTATATCAAAGAGTGAGATTTAAATGGATGTGAAAATTATTAGCATGCAGGAAAAAGGATGAAAAGTTAAATTGTAAATGTTGTGAGGATGTTGAATAATAAGGCCTGAAAGTATATTCATATAATTGGTGCAATATTAAAATAAGCATGTGAACTTTTTAGTAGTGATTGTGTAACTCTGGCGGCATATTTGCAAAGGCTGCATTTGTGGCCGGTGATTGGAAGAATGGGATTGTTTTCCTCTACAGAAATAAAACCAGCAAGAAAGAATGCAAAACATACTGCAGGATTAATCTGTTAAATGTTGTTAGGAAGTTGAATGGCAGCAATCTGACTGAAGAGCTGCATAGGTGACAGTGAGGAAAAACTGGGAAGCGCAATCAGATTTTTATCCATAAAAAATGTATCTGCATGTTCACTGCCCAACCTAGAGCCACACAGGGCTCCCCAATTTTTAGTGCTCCCCGAGTTTGATTCAAGTTCTTCAGCATGTCATGGAGAAATGTGTAAGAGCGATATGTGACAGATGTAACGATATGCGAAATGTGACAGATGTAATTCTAGCCAGTGTTTCATCATGAGCAGGGAGTACGACCAGAATAAGTGATATCACCTTAGTGGTTTGTTATATTTATAAGGGATGCTTGTGGTGATGGAAAGGGTGTGTTGATTGGAGACCTAAATATACATCCATGTGCTCATAGGGAAAATGAAGTTAATAACTGCAGGATTTGTATAAAGGGTGAAAAACTACATTGAGTGAATAGGTTTGTCTACCTTGGTAGAAAGTTTACTACAGAGGGGGAAATGGATGGGAAAACATTAGGAAGTACAAACATTCGTAGTAAGGTAATACATGGTGGGTGATCTTTGTGAGGAATGAAAGAAACAAAAATAGCTGTAAGGTTGTTTTTTTTTAATGGGAATTGGAGATGTCAAGAGAAAAATTAAGTTGAATGCAATGGGAAGCTTTACAGTACTTAGCAATACCAAAGCAGATAGGGTTAAGAATTAATGTTAATCAGATATAAAATGAATGTATAAGATTGAATGACCAGTATGAAACAAATGTTTTGAGGCTTTGTCATGTAGGAACATGAATGAAGATCAAATTGCAAAACAAGTATGTGAAGGATGAATGACTCAAGGGAAGGGGAAGATCAAAAATGTTGTGGTTGGATTAAGCTGATGATAACCTTAAAAGAGAGAAGTTAGACGTTTAAAGACCACTGGGTTCTTCGGGTTCCATTTCATTAATGGGCTAAGTAACTTCCTCATAGATAACAAGATCAGAGAAACCCTGGGAACCAGCATTTCAACCCTGAGCTACATATATATTTTTCACTGTTGGGAACAAAAGTTTTAACAACAAAGGGCAATGTGCAAAACAAGGCACCATGTATATGGGGGAAGTAAGAATGGTTTCTGAAGACAGAAGGCTACTGTGAGATATAGTGGTGGTAATGTAATCTAGTTTTATCTATTTCTTTTTCTCATTCCATTCATTTAACATATTTGTCTTAATATTTCTTAGTCATTTTGTGTTTGGCATAAGGTTGCTTACTCTGGGATAGAATAGCTTGATGGGTATGTATGTACTGTATGTATGTATGTATGTATATACAAATATTTATTTAACAGTAAGCTTTAAAAGTATCCAGAACCTGGATGAATATTCAGAAAACCAAGATTCATTCTCTGGGTTTTCTGTTGAAAAATAAGCAATACACAAAAGCATTAAGTGGGTAAGTATATGCACATATTCACACTTTGTATTAGCTAGAATTGTAGAATTAGCTAGATTTTTATATTTTATATTTTTACATTGTTATGCTTGTGCTGACCATCTTTTTCTAAACAAAGACAAGACTGATTAACAATTGTTGTATAAAATAGTCTTTTATTTATCCGTGATTTAACCTGTTCATTGGATCTCTATTAAAAAATTTATTTAAAAATCTTATCATTAGAAAAATAAAACGTTCAACTCACTTTCACTATCTAAACTTTGTAAATAGAATTTTAGATCTAACACAGATTAGAACAATAATCATCTCACAATTCCAGTGTTTCAAGAATTATTATCTCTTGATTTGGTAGTGCTTCGAATAATGAATTCAGCAGGGTTGTGAATACTAAATAGCACTGTACCACAGAATTACAAGCTTCCAGTCCTATGTGGCAGGGTGAGTATAAAATAGGGTCCATCACAGCTTACAAAGCCTTTTTAGCTCCTGGTTGCTAGGATAGGAAGAACGTTTGGTAGACTCTTTTTCTCTCCCCAGTTAATCCTCTCCTTTCCAATTCCAATTAGTATGAGAGGAAAGTTAGATGCATAAATCTGAGTCCAGTTTAGAGGATTAATCCATTTCTGGAACTTCTTTAATGAATGAAAGGTCTTGGGACCACCTGATCCGAGGCTGCCTTTGTTCTATTCCCCCCTCCAACATTTTTACACCTCCCTACTACTGGCATTAGATTTCTGCCCACATGTGTTGGGGTCTCCCAAATATGCTGAAACTAACTCAGGGAATTTTTATCCAGGGAATTTTTATCCAGTCTTTTGATAAGCTGGCTAGAAACTGAAGTTGCAATACATCTGGAAATCTGAAGCAGATTTATAAGTGTTTGCCATATATCTAAATAATGAACATATATAAACTTTACTTCTGACTGATGAGAGGGATTTTGAGTTTGTTCAAATCCCCCCAGACAAATTACCCATTTTCATTGTATCACACAGGTGGTTTTAAAAGATGTCCTCTGTTAGTTCAATGACTTTTGCTAGCCTAGCAATCTTCCGTACCTATCCATCACCCTTTCTTTTAAGAAACTTACTATTCAAGTTGCATAGAAAAGAGAGCTGTTTCTTAAAAAAAAAAAAAGGATTGAAGAGGTACGATGTAACACCCTCTTTAACACATACCTCCAATTATTACTGATGGCAGATTTTATGTTCTTTCTTTCGCCATTTGATTTCTATAGGCCTGTGCTACTTTTCCATAATGATAAACTGTTTCAGAAAATGTATTTGGACCCACCAGATTTTCTCACCTGTTATTGTTTGAGTGAATTGTAATAGAAGAGGAAAAATGAAGCCACCGCATACATGAAATATACTCAAAGCATATTTTGCCAAGAAATAAATATATAAATCACTAGATACAGACCTGGAAATTCAGATATTTTTTTTTAAATCACTCTGCCTCTCATTAACTTTTCCTGTTGCAATTCTGCCTACCTGGTCCTAAAACATATACTCCGTTATTTCTGTGATCATTGCAATTTGGTTTTAAAAATTATACAAAGTATAACAAAAAATGACTATGAGGGCTTTCCCTAATTTTGTGCATGGTAAGAGAACATCGGAAAGAACTAGAATCAGGTTGTTATTGTTGGATGTAATGAAATGTAGTACAGTAAAAAAGTTACAGGGCAGGAAGAGATGTTGAAGATTCAATCATCTATACTGTAGGTTCAAGATTCTAAGCATTTTTTGTTTCTTTAATCTAGATAGATAAAGCTTCAAACCAGTTTCTTATTCTCACAGATCATTCCAGACTATGATGCTATTTTAAAGTCATAAATAAATGACCAAGACACCAAATCATTGCACTCATTGCTATATATATTATCAGACCAGCTGATAAGCTGCACACGTGCTGTTTAGAAAAATATACAATTGTACTGTTATTTCTTCTAAGAACAGTAATTCTTGACTAAAACATCTATAGCAAGTTCAACACATACAGATTCTTTTGATTGTCTTTTTAAACATTTTAGCTCTGAATGTTTTTTTTTCCTATCCAGCTCAGAAGTCTGCATTATCAAAAAAAAACCTTGAGGTAAATGAACACAGACAACTTTTATGGTGGGTTCTAAAAAGGTAGACTTTGCATACGGAGATGTTCTTCAGTGGAGTGAACCTTACAGCTCATTTCAAATGTTGAAGTTTGAGCATCATAAAAAGAAAAGAGCTGCCACATGTCCTTCAGTATAGTTCACATGCAAATGAGATCAAAGTGACACAACAATTACATTAAAATACTTAATACCATCAGATTTTTAAAGGGTTGGAAAAGGTAACTGTTATTTTCAAGTCCATTATTCATTGATTATCTATTCCTCCATACACTCAGCCCGAATTTATAGATGTGAGCTGAAATTCTTCCTCTTGTCATAAAAGCATGAAAGATAAATTACCGAGAGCTTTACTGCATGCAACAGTACCATTTGTGACTGAAAGTGTGTTTCAAAGCTATCAATGAGCACCGTGTTTAAAAGGATATTTGAAAGGATATTCAAATCCAGTTTGTAATGGAACCTGCCCATGTGCTGTGGAGTCCTTGATGCTGAGTTTGGTTGTTTGCTTGCAGATGTTTCATTACCCGACTAGGTAACATCTCTGATTATGGCACCAAGGATTCCACAGTTCGACCCTCAGCTACATATATTCTTTTCTATCAGGATGCATGTCACTCCCAGCTGCTGGCTGAGGAAGATGTATGGTCTAATTATCAATTCTCAGTTCTCCATCTAGTAGAGATCTTCACTAAATTTCATGAGGTGTGAAGGATAAAGATGGAAAACTGTTGATAAATATTAAAAATTGTGAACTCCAGAAATTCTTGTGACAAATGAGTTGTTGTTCATAGCTTATGATTAAAAATGAAACCAAATAATATCATGGGGAATTCATGTGATGAACATAAGGGAAATCTTGTCCATCATCTGATCATTTCAATATATGCAATACTATTTAGCATTTAGCCTTAGGAACTGGAACAGTCTAACATTTCTGCTTCAGAATATGGTTCACAAAATCAAAACCAACAAGAGTACAGGCAATGCAGCAGACAATAGATTGATAATTAACACGGAAAAACTTGGTAGACCCTTCCTAACTCTTGTATATATTACTTTTTATAAATACAACAATTCTACACCAAGAATTGTAGAAAGACATTGGTTAAGGAATCTTTGTCCTGAGTATAACCTCATTTCCTTTTAGAGTCCTCCAGCAGCTCTACAGAATTTCCTTTAGTACAAGCCAATCAGCCAAAACCAGGGCTCCTTTCAATAATTTGTTTTAAAATATACTACCCTTCATTCAGTCAGGTTCATCCACTCACCCTGCAAAAATGAGACAAGCACCTCCTCAGTTCAAGCAAGTCATATCAAACTATTTTGCCAAGGAAGATAGCATATCAGTATCTCTGGAAGTTCCAGAAGTCCCACTGATGTTTACAGTAACTTGTAGCTGATCCAGTTAACAATCATAGTTCGTCTCTGGTGGATGATGCATCAAGGGAAGGTCCAGGTGGCAAGGCATTCTTGTTCTGGGCATCTTTATGGATCTGGCCCTGTTGCCGCGACTTCCGGGAAAGTGTCCTGTCCCAATCAGTGGCCACAGTCTCATTGTCCCAGATTGTGGATGTCTCTGTGTCACTGAGGTAACCTGGTTGTCCAGTGTAGTGTGTTGGATAGATCAGCAAAGGCTCTGCAGAGAAAGCTTTCAAATCTCTAGGTTCATAGTGTTCCATGTATTTGGCACTTAAAAAGGAAAAGAAAATAAGTCACTAAGAAGATTGCCAATTTATGTGTTTTTGATATCTTTTGTATCTCACAGCAGGACAAACTTATAATGGTTATAAAATGAGTGGTTCATTAAACATTCTCTTATCAATGTTGTAAACCTATATTCACATCCCTCAATTCTAATCATCTGGAGATAATATATTGATGTACTTTATTTAAGTGTTGGGAGGACTGCTATATTTTCTACAACGATAAGCCACTTTTCAACATAAAGGCCTTGCAGATCAGCTGTAAAAATAAATATGCCATACATGGTCAATAATTTTAAAAAAATGAGGAACAAGAAGCAAGTTCAACACTAACTGTAAGGAAGTATTGGCAGAATTTGGTTCACAGCTAATTATTAAGCAAAGGTGTAACATAAATTAACTCACAACTATCAAGAAAACCTCTTCCATATATAATTTACCTTATTTCAAATTTTGATTGAAAGACATGTAATCAAGCTTTAATATGAAACACATTCACCAACTAAAAGATATCTGAAGCTATCACTGGTCTCCTCATAAGATTACTTGGCCTTATTAAAACTCTTCAATATCCCTGGAAGCTTTAAATGTATATAGAGATGCAATGATTTGAGCTTCCAGTGGAATATGGTGGCAAGTCCATTTGGGTCATCTTAATGGATGACTTACATAGGAAACCCAAGGGAACAAATGCTGCCCTCAGTTTCCTTGGAGGCATTCAGTATTATCAAATAAGGTTCTCTTTTAGACTTGCTGGGGGACTAGACCTTAGGAAGGACTGTTTTGCAGCAACTGCAATTTTTTTTGTCAGGCCAAATCTAGAAAGAGATTTTGGAGAGCAACAGCTCAAGACTGGTATCTCAGATAATTATATCTTGAGCAGAATTCAAGTACTCTTGCAGGTACCCTTCATTCAGTAATGGGATGGAAATTAAATTCAGAAAAGACAATGTGCTGTTGCTCTACTACAGGAATCTGGACTTTGAAAGGGATTAAACACCTTCTGAGAAAACAGTTCTGCAGTCTGGGAGTGCTCACTGATCCTCAACTGGCACTGGCTAAGCAGGTGTAAAGGAGTGTTTTTATGCAATTTCACTTAGTGTACCAGCTGCAAACCTCCCCAAGCTGGTTACATTTAGCAATAGTTAGCCATGCCTTGGCTTTGTCTAATCTTTATAAACACTCAACATAATCTTTATAAAACATTCCATGTAGAGCTGCCCATGAAAAGTGCCTGGAAGTGACAAAGCAGCAAGGCTGCTAACCACTGCCAGGAATAGGGATCAAAGATCCACAATGCTTGTTATTTACTTAACAGGAACAACTAATCTGTAAAGCCATAAATAGTCTTCTATCTTTAAGATTGGTGGGAAAAGCCTTTCTGGAAATATTCTGCTGTCAGAAGCCCAGCCACCTGTCATTCTCCCCGGTTGTGGAACACTTTTCTTAGCCTTTCAAAAATTGTGACAATGCACCACTTTTGTCATACTTTAAATTACTATATTAGAATTAATATGATATTTAATTATATTCCAACTTTTTGTGAAAAGTTTTAATTTTGTCAACTGTCATGAGAGTCTGTATGAAAGAAAATAAATATACAATTATTAAATTAAAAAATGTGACTTGAGTTTCACAATCCCAGAAGCAATGTGCCCAATACAGATGGGCTCTGCCCACAAAGCATTCCCATTTATATCATGGCCAGTCATTTCCAACACACATAAAACAGCAGTTTGTAGAAGTGATAATGTAATTGTTGAAGAGATAATATAATCAACACCAGCTATAGGAGGAGTGATGTTCAATCCCCACTGAAAAGTATTCCATAAACCTGAAGCTCCAAAACCATTGCAGGAAGCAACTATTTACTGATAAGATAAATATTGCTGCTGAATGCATCATAGTATATAAAGCTAACATACACCTAACGCAAGCTATACTGTACAGTAATCATAGCCAATAACCTACATTGGGTGTTTGTTGTACATGACTGGCAAGAATTCATCCACAGGGAGCATCTTGCTGAAAGGTTGAGCTCCAATTAGCTTCTGAGCTCCTTGAAAGGTGATCGCGTAGCCCAGTGTCCAGTAAGAGTAATCGGCTTCCACCAGATTCATCACATTGGGCACAGCCTTTTCTGGATGCTCTACCTGCATCCGTTTCCGACCAATATATCTATATAGAAAAAGTTGAGTCATTGGACCATATTCCATTTGCCGATATGATGTGGTGTAGAAACATCTAAATTCAGCACCTGTGGTGCCAGCTTCTCTGGCCAGATCCCCAGGAGCTTCATGTAAACCCTCTTTTTAAAAGAACTAGTAAGAATTAACAACAACAAGAACAACAACAACAAAACAGCCAGTTGTGGGGTTAACATAAAAGCTTCCCAATTCCTGCCCTGGATCAAAGGCCACTTGGCCCAGTATTCATTCCCTACAGCAGGGGTCCCCAACCCCCGGCCATGGACCAGCACCGGGCCGCACAAACAAGCGAAGCCCCATCTGAGGGATGCAGGCAGTGCACACAACCACACCCCTCTGGTCCACGGAAAAATCTTTCTCCATGGCACCGGACCCTGGTGCCCAAAAGGTTGGGGACTTCTGCCCTACAGTGGGATCCTGCATGCATGAAAAGCACCATTCTACTTGTATACCCCAACAATTGGGATTGAAAAGACCATTAGGTACAATATACAGATATTGTGACTAGCAGCCATTGGTTGCTTTATCCTCGATGAACATGTGCAATATATGTTCACGTCAATGGCTATCATTATGTCTTATGGTAATTAATTCAGAAGGTTATACTAAAACATTCAGCAAGGAAATCTCCTTATTTTAGTCTTAAATCTCTTAGCATCCTCACTACCGGTAAGTCCTTAACCACAACTGAGCTCACAGTTTCTGTGGTTAAGTGAGACATTTGTTAGGTAAGTTTTGCTCCATTTTACGACTTTTAGTGCCACAGTTATGAAGTGAATCACTGGAGTTGTTGAGTTAGTAACATGGTGGCTAAGGGAATCTGGCTTCCCCATTGACTTTGCTTGTCAGAAGGTCACAAAAGTTGATCACAAAACCATGGGACACTGCAACCGTCATAAATATGAGTCAGTTGCCAAACGTCTGAATTTTGCTCACATGACCATGGGGATGTTGCAATGGTTGTGAAAAATGGTCATAAGTCACTTTTTTTCAATGCCATTTTAACTTCAAATGTTCACTAAACAAACTGTTGTAAGTTGAGGACCACCTGTATTATGAGACAAAAACTTCTCCCTGTCTAATTTTCCTCACTGCAACTTTTAGAGCCCACTTTCACCTATCTCCTTATTCACTTTTATTTCTAAGCTAAAATGCACCCAAATGTATGGCATTTCCTTAATAGAGAGCATTCAATTCCATGGAAGGAAAGACACTCAGAAGCAAGATTAGTGGATTATTACTTACATAAACTCCCAGTCCAGCTGCGTTCTCTCAGTGTCATCCATTAACTTCGTGAGTTTCTTTTTGAACTGATGCTCAAAACGTACATCATCTTCAATGACTAGGCACTTCTCCATCTCCCTGCTTACTATCTTAAAATAACAATTTGAAATAATTCAAATTAAACTCAATCACTCATAACCCCTCATGACTTGACTGCTGGAATATGCTGCACATGGGGCTGCCCTTGAAGTGCACTCAGAAGCTTCAACTGATCCAGAATGCAGTGGCACATGCAGTGATGGTCATATTCCCAAGTGACATCTTTGCTTTGTGAGCTGCATTGGTTGCCAGTATTTTTCCAGGAACAATTCAAGGTGCTGTTATGTCCTAGAAGTTCTTATATGGCATAGGGCAAGGGTGCCAAACTGCCGGCCCGTGGGACGGACGTGTCATCCAGGCGCCGCACCCATCCCATTGCCGGCAATGGCAAAACCATCCCGATACGTTGCGCAACATCACGTGACATCGCGAGTTTGACATGTCTGGCATAGGGCCTGGTAACCTGAGGGATTGCTTATGTTCCATAGCAGCCTTGCCAGTTTGTTCCGACATGAGTTGGCATTCTCGGGGTCCTCTCCTCTCCTCTCCTCTCAATTAATGAATCTCATCTGTCAAGAACCAGGAAGCATGTCTTCTGGAATAAGGTTTCACCCTCTGATATCCATGTGACTTTGACTCTGCTAATATTCCAGAAAGATTTAAAGGCATATCTATTCTTCTGGGCCTTGGATTAGGTGGATAGAGTTCCTGTTAGATTGAGTGTGGATATAGTTTGCCAGATTCCCCATCAGTTCTTGGTTTTTTAATGCCTTTTAAATTTATTTTATAATTATTGCACTATATTTTCATTCAGTTTGGTTTTATTGTATACTTTCTAGAACTGAGCTGGGGTTGAACAGTGTCTAAACTGAGTATGTTCTTATTTGTTGACTACCATATTAAAAAAGTCTACAATAAAATTATCCCATGAGCTGTTTATCTGTGGTAGCCTTCTCTGGAAGAATGTAAGTGGGCCAGTAGAAATGCCTGTCTTCCAAGAGATTCGTCATCATGAGCCTATCTCCAAGACTAGCAAAAAGTAGAGGAGAGGAGGGGAGGAAAGGGAGAGGGGAGAGGAGAGGAGAGGAGAGGAGAGGAGAGGAGAGGGGAGAGGAAAGGAAAGGAAAGGAGAGGAGAGGAAGCATTTCTGTCAATTACAATGAGGATAAGCAAATTTTGGTTACCTCCTTCCAAATATAATAGTGGCTAAGGAAACAGCCAATCTCTCCTCTGGTCAGCACTCTAGAAGAGTATGGATCCTGGTAACCAGGAAGCATGTCTATATTTAGAGCTTTCAGCTGGCTTGTATTCAGCAACCTGAAAAAGACAATGATTACATTCCTTAGCCAAACATTTTGAAAATGGAAAGGAAAGCCACAACCTATTTTAAAAAAAACATAAGGCAATGTGTAGCAAAAAAAAAACAAAACTTTCCCTGCAGATAGAAATCAATGCAGTGTGGTAAAATAGGAGTTATTATTTTTTTCTAACATTCTTGCTTTCAGCTTTCAAAGTACTGTTTTCATAAACCAATGTTTTAAAATAATTATTTCTACTTGCAATCAAAAGTGGTACTGTCACTCCTTACAACATATTTTAGAAGATCTCATTTGTAACACTTTAGAAACTCAATAAAAATGTGGATTCTGTCTTTCAGAATTGTGCCTAATACGAAATGTACAGGATTTGACCCCACTGAAGGAGAATTTAGCTGGATTTATAGAATTTTTGTAGGGAATTCTACAGAGAAAATATTTCCTAGGCAAGCCCAGGTTAAATGAACAAGAAAACATGGTTAAGATACTAAAAATTCCCCAGTTTTACAAATGAGGAAAGTGTTAATTATTTAAAGACGATGTGAGAATCCTTTGTGTACAAAACACTATTGTAAATAGCTGCTGGTGGGAGACAAATATTTTTGCTCTTTAAAGAGATTAAAGAAGATGCTCAACTGATAATTATCTATCCTCTGACAAATATATACACCATATATCTGCACACACACACAAAACTTATTAAGGAAGAAAGTAAGCTTCTGAGCAGTGTCTCTGGGAGAGAGATAGCAGGCAATTATTTTGCAGAGCAAGAATGTTGTTGAATCAAGCTTGATTTAATGCTTTAGTCTCCCAAGCGCAGAGATACACAGCATGGCTCACATTTGACAAAGTAAGTCGCTGGTAGCAGCAACGCTGGAGCAGAAACAATGTGACAGAGAGGGAGTTGTCTTTATCAATGGGTGCATCTCACACCTACCGATGATCCCAGGTGAATAATTGAGAAACAGTTGATAAATGTATCCCAAATCACATAGAGTACTTTAATTTTTCACAGTCTTTAAACTTGTTGTTAGTTGCAAAGTCGGACCCCATGAACGCTGTCCATGGGGTCCGACCCATCGCAACCCCATGGACAGCGTTCCTCCAGGCCTTCCTGTCCTCTATCATCTTCTGGAGTCCATTTAAGCTCACGCCTACTGCTTCAGTGACTCCATCCAGCCACCTCATTCTCTGTCGTCCCATTCTTCTATTGCCCTCAATCTTTCCCAGCATTAGGCCCTTCTCCAGTGAGTCCTTCCTTCTCATTAGGTGGCCAAAGTACTTGAGTTTCAACTTCAGGATCTGGCCTTCTAAAGAGCAGTCAGGGTCGATCTCTTCTAGGATTGACCAGTTTGATCGCCTTGCAGTCCAGGGGACTCGCAGGAGTCTTCTCCAGCACCATAGTTCAAAGGCCTCAATTCTTTTGCGCTCAGCTTTTCTTATGGTCCATCTTTCACAGCCATACATTGCAACTGGGAAAACCATGGCCTTGACTATATGTACTTTTGTTGGCAGGGTGATGTCTCTGCTTTTTAGTATGCTGTCTAGATTTGCCATAGCTTTCCTCCCCAGGAGCAAGTGTCTTTTAATTTCTTGGCTGCAGTCCCCATCTGTGGTGATCTTGGAGCCCAGGAAGGTAAAATCTGTCACTACCTCCATTTCTTCCCCATCTATTTGCCAGGAATTGAGAGGGCCGGATGCTATGATCAGTCCTTAAACTAGGTGGCCCCAACCCCCTTCCGCTCCCCAAATTTTACAGCTCCGTGCCTGGCAATGTTTATCAACTCAACTCACTTTCCATCCACAGCTTCCACTAGCTTGACTTCAATTTCCTGTTCATATAAAGTCCGCAGCATTCGATCCCGTCTGTCTTTTCGACGCTTCAGATTGATCATGAAAATCTAGAAAGGAAGAGACCAGAAGCATGGAGGAATACCAAAACAATAACATGTGCGGTTCCCCCCACCCCTTTAAGTTTTACTGACAGCCAATGCTAAAATATAACTTCCCATCTTGGAGGAGGAGGGAGAGAATTGCTAATTCAGTTTCAAGGAAAAGGACACCCTTTGGGGATGGGAGTCTCCAGCCAGACTTTGGTAACTAAATCTGAGATTTTCTATGTGAGGGTCACTTTCTCTGCCTTGAGTTCTCCATGTTTTGTTTTTGTAGGAAAAAAGGAAAGTGTGTGCCTTTTTAATTATTCTGCCAGACTTTACTAACAACTATCCTGTCTTAACTCTGAGTTCATTCTAAAATGAAAAGAAAAAGAGCACATGAGCAGCAGGTAGAAAGGTCTGAGCTGCTCCCTCATAAATAAAGCCTGCTGAGGCAGGAGTATTATTGGGCTTATGAAGGCAGGCAAGCAAACAAGAGCAGCCTTGGCACTCAGGGAGTGAAAGTGAGTGAACATCACTGCTCTGCTCCCCTCTAACTGATTGAACCCTATGATTATGTGGGAGATAAAATAAATGCAGGCTATCTCAGCAGAGATGTTCCTGATGGACCAGGGTGGATTGTAGAATTTCACCTGTGGTTAGTTTGACCAGCCCCTAATAAATGCATCCTCAGTAGAATTGTACCTGGAATTTGGAGTTGAATAGCAGACCCTTATGGCTAAATGTGGTGGCTTTAAGAACTAAGAGTCAGGGCTGACTGATAAGCCTGCGTAAATGATGGATATCAGAGAAAGGATTCTAGGGGGATTAAATCAACCAACAGAATTAATATATGTTGTGAGTGTGCAGAAGAAAATAAGTATGCCGGTGTACCCCAAGCTCAAGTAGGCAGAACATGCTTTAGCAGCTTTATCCAAACAAGGCTGGAAAACAAAGCATGATCACAAATAAGAGCATTTTTAAAATAAAAAAGTGAGCCAGACAGATGAAGTTCTGTATATCAGAGGTTCCCATCCTATGGGCCACGGCCCACCAATGCTCCGTGGCCTCTTGGCCACCGGGCCGTGTGAATGGCTGGCCAGTGTGCACGTGCATGTGCGCGTGCTCACTCCCTCTTGCGCCGGCACTAGCCGAGCCGCAAGCCTCTCGCCAGCACTAGCCATGCAGCGAGCCTCTTGCCGGCACTAGCCGGGCCACCAACTGTGAGCCTCTCGCTGGCGCTAGCATCCCCATTTACACGCTAGCGCTAGCATCCCCATTTGCAGAGCGCACATGCTCACGGCCCCATTCACGCACACACAGCCACATTTGCAAATCAGATCAATGGAGACCTCTTAGAAATCCACATGATTAAGGTTAAAGGCAAGTTGGCATAGTTGGGTTTCATCATACTTGCCCTCTATTATATTCCCCAATTGAAATGCCTTGGGTGACATAGGTTATATTCAGCACACAAAGAGTCAGGCAGAGTACAGGTAATCTTTGATTTAACAACCATTCATTCAGTGACCGTTCAAAGATACAACAGTGCTGAAAAAAAATATTTATGACCAGTTTTCCCACAATTGTTGCAGCCTCTTTGTGGTCACATGATCAAATTTCGGACAAATGGTAACTGGCATGTGTTTATGATGGTTGCAGTGTCCTGGATCATGTGATCACCTTTTGCAAACTGCTGACAAGCTAAGTCAATGGAAAAGCCAGATTCATTTAACAACTGTGTTACTAACTTAACAAATACAGCGATTCACTTAACAACTGTGACAAGAAAGGTCATAAAATGGGGCAAAACTCATTTAACAACTGTCTTGCTTAGCAATGGAAATTTTAGGCTCAATTAAGATTGTATGTCTAGGACAGTGATGGCGAACCTTTTAAAGACCGAGTGCCCAAACTGCAACCCAAAACCCACTTATGCATCGTCGGGTGCCGGGTGGGTGTGTCCCATTGGCTGGGTGTGGCCCATTGGGTGGGCGTGGCTGCGGTCATAACAGCAGACTGGGTGGGACTAAAAAGATCAATCAATCAATTCCAACTTTGCAAGATCTTTTTTTTTCCCGCGAGAAGTTGAAATTGACTGATTAATTGAACTTTTTTTTTTGCACACGGTGGTGGAGGCCTAAAGCGAAAAGGTTTTATAAAACCCAGCCGAAGGCCTAGGACTGGGGCGACGGCGCGCATGCCCACAGAGAGGGCTCTGAGTGCCGCCTCTGGCACCTGTGCCATAGGTTCGCCACCACTGGTCTAGGACTAACTGTACCTCTTCATCTAATTACTGTATGTGGTGAGTCCCTGTATCAATAGCTTTCAAATTGCGTAGTAATTCTCATACTAGAATGTAGATACTTGTGGGCTCCAGGAAATGTAATTCAAAACCAGTGATGCGATATTGCAAGGTGGAATTGCCGGAAAGGCATAGAATAGATTAAGTATCATCATCATACTTCAATTTTCTCCTACGTTCTTTTCCATAGCACATTTAAGAGAAAAACAAATTTAGAAAATTGATTTTTGTGACCTGTAATACTACCCTACAGTAGATATTAAATCCCTGCTTGCTTTAAAAAAAGAAACCAGCATTTTGAATAGCAATAGCACTTAATATCACTTCATAGTTCTTTGCAGCCCTCTCTAAGCCATTTACAGAGGCAGCATATTGCCCCCAACAATCTGGGTCCTCATTTTATCGACTTCAGAAGGATGGAAGGCTGAGTCATGTTACGTTCATTGTGTTCTCATGGACCATCACTGAGCTCTATGCAGTATATGTGATATTTTTATTTCCCATCATGCCCAACAAACATATTTGGCCACATTTTCTAGGAATAATGGTAGCTGAAACTCAACCATCTGGAGACCCCTAAACCCCTAGTTTAGGGAAGGCTGGGTGAGACATTCAGTATTGGAAGTTACTGAGGTCAGAGTTAAACTCCTACTGAATTTTGCCTCAGCCTTTTGCAAAAATTGGCATGCTGAGTGAGACACCCTCCTTTCTTGCATTACCTCATCAAATCCCATCTTCTCAGGGTGTTTTGGAGGAACTGTGACAAACTTTGAGGGTTCAACTGGAGGATGGTCAACTGGAAGAGATTAAGAACATTTATCCTATTACATTAATACTGACAGTTTTTAAACGTATTCATGCTTTGAGTAAAACAGACTTGTACAGAGCTCTGCGTATTGCTGAATAGCATAGCTGTGAGGCACTAGTCAGTAGCATATAGCAAGAATTCTTCTTTAGTTTTAAACATACTCCTTTGTAAATGTAGTTAGGATATTGTTACAGCAAAAGAACAAAAGCTTATCAATAAAGCAGACCATGCAACTCTTTTTCAAATGATAGGCTAATCTTGATTTTGAAAGATTGCATTTCCAAATATGCAGCATTTGGAAGCTAGAGCTGGTGCAGACTGTAGCAACACAATTTTTGGGGCCCCAATGGTGGCCCACGTACCATGTTTTCCCGAAAATAAGCCCGAGTATGATTTTTCAGGATGCTCATAATATAAGCCCTAACCCAAAATAAGCCCCAGTTAAGATCGTCAGCCAGACAGACACATTTAGTACTGTGTTTTCCCCAAAATAAGACCCAACCGGAAAATAACCCCTTATGCATCTTTTGGGATAAAAATTAATATAAGGCCTGGTCTTATTTTCAGGGAAACACGGTAACACCCCTACTTTGTGAATTGCACTGGGTGTCGGTTTGCTTCTGGTTGCGATTCAAGTTGTTGGTTATCATATTTAAAGCCTTTCATGGCATGGGTCCAGGCTACTTGAAGGACTGTCTCATACCACTGGGATTGGTCCACCCCACCACTGTTGACAGAGGAGGCATGCTGAGGGCCCCATTGGCCATGTGTTCCGGCTGGTGCGGTCCAAGGGAAGAGCCTTCTCTGCCGTTGCACCTGCCTTTTGGAACATCTTGTCCCCAGAAAGGGGTCAGCTACAACCCTCCTGACTGTCCACAAGAGCTTAAAGACCTGGCTCTGCCAGTTGGCTTGGGGCTCCAATGGCGGGGCTTCGCATTGGGGGTTGTTGATAGATTAACAAGAGATCCCACCCCTTCCCCTTTCTCAACATATTCCCTCCCTCCTCATCAGTGCTGGCTCAGGAATTCTGGGAGTTGAAGTCCACGAGTCATAAAAGAGCCAAGGTTGCCTACCCCTGAGCTAGGTTGACTCTATGGATTTTCCTAGTATTGTATTTACATCTGTAGGTTTTGTAGTTTGTAAGCCGCCCAGAGTTACCTTGTGGTAAGATGGGTGGCTAATAAGTTTTACAAATAAATAAAATATGGATATGAGGATTAATTTAATGTAACTAGCATTAATTAAAATTGGTTACTCTTCCCATACATTTGTTATCACTGAATCATAATTTGTAATATAACTATTGGAGGAGTTCTAAAAAGTTGCTTGCTAAGTTTCTATATCTATTGCTATGAGTACACTTCCTTGCGAGCAGTGGACAGGTTCACAAGAGGTTACGTTTGAAGAAAAATTCCAGGAATTTATTATTTAACGTGCCACCTGCAATTTGGCACTGTGATTGGTTAAGACAAATGAGACACTTGTGTAACTAATATCCAGGATGCATCCATCAAAACTCTGATCTAGTCCCCAATTCAGATTATAGCATCAGCTCCTGTTAGGATTAATCGATATAGTTTAGAAGTCTCTAGTATTTTGGTTTATATGTTAGTACCTGCGAAGCATCTGTCAACGCCTTTAACCAAATGCATCTTTTTCAAGGATTGTGAAGCAGTTATGCAATTCCACAAAAAGGTGCAGCTGCTTAAGGAGTTGCCAGTACCTGCTTCATGAATTCTTGTATACCCCAAACTGCCTTTCCCCTTTTAAATCTGAAGAGCTGCATAGCCCCTCTGTGGTTAGCAATGATGGAGAATGATAGCTGGATAAGTATTTTGGCCCAAACCATGGTTGTTTTGACCATGGCATGGAAAACATTGACTCAGCATGCTAAGTCAATATCAAACTATAGTGTGGCTTAACATGGGACTATTTAGTCTCTGTTTTACCATCATTACAAAAGTACTTCAAAGTAAGGGTAGAAATTAAGCCAAACAAGGAGATCCTGTGAGCCAATGGCACTAGATTCACTGTTCCATTCTTTGCATGTTTCTAGTCCAATAATAGATAATGCAATATTGAAATATTTATGTCTGTCGTGATCAAAATCACACAATGAATAGGGCTACTATAGCTAGACTGCAAAACTCTGGAGCGTAGACCTAATAGTTTGCTGCCATCTAATGGTTGGCCAGATTTAATAACGAGTTTTAAAATCTACCTAAAAATGAATTAGCAATTTACACAGAAATATATATACAGTGTATATATATACAGTGTATATATATATAAAATAAGTTTTTCAGATAATCAACCTGTATTATTTTCCATCATTTGAACCCATTAAATTCTAACTCATTATTTAAAGAACTGATATCATAATGGGAGAGAGGGGTAGGAATGTTTATTTCCAAAATTTATTCACTGCCCAATAGTTAACTAGAATACATTAAAAACACAAAATCCATATTACTGGAAACCAAAATAGTAGGGATGTGAGGCCAAACATGTAACTTACTCATTGCTTCACTCAGCACGTGAACAATATTGTCCGCTTCATCTTCTAGCAACTGGTGTGATTTTAGTGGCACAGGAAGGTAACCATAATGTTCTCTGTTGCAAATGTACATCTGAATGTCTGGAAAGAGAAGGAGATATAGGAGAAAAACTGTGCTCATAAAGAAAAGATGGGACTCCCATCAGGTCTCTTTGGCCGAGTCTTGGAGACTGAACTCCACCTTCCTCAAGGTTCTTCTAAAAGATCAAAGGCTGCAGAGTCCCTACCACATGGCCGAGCCATCAGACGCATTCAGCACGACATTGAACACAATGAACAGATCTCTGCCCGCTGCCTCATTCATGGAGACAAAAGAAAAGGGCAGCAGGAGAAAAGGAGTTACAGTACAGCAAGCCTATGAGCAATTACTCTAACGTTAGATTTGTTGTGGTTTTTATTCTGTATTTCGACGTTTGTAACCAGCTTAGAGTCAATCAGACTCAAGCAGCACAAAGTTAATTAAAAGGAGAGCCTCCCCAACAAAGCAATAAAAGAAAGTGGAGGGGATAAAAATAAAGATGGCTAAATTTTTGAATCTTGAAACTGCAAGTTTTTAAGAAACTTAAATGGTTGAGCAGGGGGTTGGACTAGAAGACCTCCAAAGTCCCTTCGTACTCTGTTATTTTATCCCATTCCTTTACTGCCACAATCACTGAGGCATCCACACTACAACTGAGGAAAAGTGGTTTTAGACCTCCCAGCCAATGATTTCATTTAACAAATGGGGTCTTAAGGCCTTGCATGAAAAATTTCATAACTTTTAATTTGAAAGATGATCTCCCGGGTGAGTAGGCATATTGATCTACACGGACAAACAATCAGTTGGCTTTCCTGTAGCTTTACACATGCCAGATTAACAGCTTGCTTGTAATGCCAAACCAAGAATTACAACTAGACTACCCTCTGTGAGGAGTAATTGTCTATCCTAACTTCCTAATGAACGTGAATGCATTGACCGTGTTTGTACAATGAAGTTGCCCTTGGCTTGTTCAGGCTTTGCATTTTCAACTGGCTGTGCCAAAATATAACCCCTTGTGAATCTCCTGAGCTACCAAAACATCGGGTACAGGACTCATCCCAGCATCATCCTCCCCAAACCAGAATGCAAGAGCCTTTAGAAACACTGGACCCTTGATGGATAGGGCTGGGCCAAAGAACCAGCTGCAGCCTGACATGCTATTTTTGTCCCATGGATGTGCAAGATGTGCTCCAATACACACCTGTCCTTTCTTTCGTTCTTGGGGCTTGGCAGGGGAACTAGAAACCACTGAAACCAACAAGGGAAAAATAAAACATGTCCCAGTTACTGCAGTGGGCTGAAAAATCAAAGCAGTTAAAAGTTCCAGAAGACGCAATTTAATAAGCTGCAGACAAAACAAAGTACGTTCCCAGTATGAGGCTGAAAATAAATTTGAGCTTTTTTTAAAGTTCTTTTTTTAGCCAGCAGGGAAAAGAAAGAGGAATTCAAGCTTGGTCATCTGGTCTAGTTGTGGGCCAGTTTATTAATAACAGAAGCATTTTCAGACATTTTAACATCACAGGGTTGTTTGTGGAGGAGTTATTGTGTGTGTCTGCCCCTTTACATTCTCCATACTCTAAACCAAGCAGCTGACTGCAATTCTTGTCAGTTCTCAGTTAATCTGTTAAATGCCATAATGGAGAAGAGGTGAAAATATTTTTCAGGTATCTGTTGTCCTCATTTCCAGCTTCATATCTACTTTATCTTGTAAAATCATCATCATCATCATCATCATCAATCATGATAATATGTTTTAGTTTGCCAGGATTCTGTCTATATGTGAGGAACAATAAGTATTCTATTATTATTCAAATAGTGCTGTAATTTATTTATGATTTTTTTTTAATTTTCGAAGTTCTCTTTATGAATGATGTTGCAGGATATCAAAACTGTCCTGAACTCACAATTTTTAAATGTGGGTTATTCAATGGCTCCTTACCAGCTTGGCGACTTGAGAAGGCAAAAACAATGATATCATCAAAGGTCCAGGTGTAGTCTTGGTGTGGGGGATAAAATGCCAGCTTATCTGATGCCTCTTTTCTCAGATCAATCAAGAATGTGGAATGTATCATTGGGACTGCAAAGCAACCAGTTCTCTTCCATTCCCTGATCAGAGGATAATCTGGTGTCCTCTTGTAATAGCCCTAAAAAAAAGTATACAGTATTAAACTCTTTTTTTAAATCTCTTGCCTATAACAAATGACCTTCATCCTGTTTGCCAATCTATTTATTCAAAAATCTGACCATAAGCTGAAAGCTATCTAAACTATTGTTACATTCAACACAGACTATATGTCAGGCTCTAAAAACCAAGAAAGACATGTTGTGATTCTTCCAGGTAGATTTCTTTATTGTTTCTCACTTATAGACAGAATTTTGCCAGAGTAAAGCATGCTACCATTCCCATAAAGCATATACTCTAGGAACTATTAGTCAGGAGCGTCTTCACCCTCTTTCTTTCATGCAAACTATCTGAACTGAGTTGTCCCTTGCTCCTCTGGAGTGCACTCCTTCCGTCATGGGAATCCAGATTATATTCCATCACATCATTAATGATGGGATTCTCCTTTGGTTAAGGCGACAAATGCTATCCCACTCTAGGTAGCTCTACTTGACATGAACTGGTAAATATTTTGTGCTAGTTACATGACTAGCTCTTTTAGTTATATAAACAGCTATCTGACAATACATTCTAGAATAGGGGTGTCAAACTGCCGGCCTGCGGGCCAAACACATCATCGGGAAACCACGCCCACCCCATTGCCGGCAATGGCGAAAAAGCTCCGATACGTTGCGTGACATCACGTGACGTCGCAAGTTTGACATGTCTGTTCTAGAAACACAACTTTCCAACATTGCTCCAAGATGCAAAAGTATCATGACAAAAACAGAGATCTGAAGACTATTCCAAATTATGACTCACAAAAATATTCAAACTGAAATAGAATTCTGATGAAGAATTAAGGTGTTTTCCCTCTTTATTGACCTGTCTTAGCTATCTTTCAACAGTGTACTGGGATTTACATATGGTTGTTCCTAGTTCGAAGGAATATAAACCCAGAAATGTACGCAAACCAAATCATGACAAACAGAAGACGTTTTGGCTTCCTGTTCCATAAAACAGTTGACACATCCTATGCCAACTGCACATCTGAACTTAATATGTAAATCAGCAGTTAATCCCCAGAATAGAAAGTCATAAAATTAAGAGTAAAGTCACTGGGCTGAAGGTACAACATAAAAACTGGAGAAGGAGAAGGAGAAGGAGAAGGAGAAGGAGAAGGAGAAAAAAATGGTCCCAAAGTTGCTACTACATTTTAAGACTCTTCCCTTAATAGCTTAATTTTACTACTGCACAACATCATTTGCACAAGATTTAGTTAAATGGCTTTGAAAGAATGTTAACATAAATTTGTAGGTGAGATTCTTCTAGCTGGGGGGGGCAAGTGAGAAATTAGATGGTCCTTCGGTTTGATTCACCAGAGTCATATTTCATTCATATGATTTGTATCTTATTCATATGTTAATCACATTCTTGTTTTTCCCTTTGAGAGTTGAAAATGAAATCCAAATTCTCTCAGATTCCATCTATTTTCCTTTGCTCATATATCTTGTTTAAGTATATAAAACAGTAACATTACTTGCCTGAGGTGTCATTCCACACCAGAAGTTAGAGTACAGGGTTCGAGATTCAAGCATTGGGGCCACAAGAGTTTTATTCTCTGCTATCATTAGATTCAACACTTCCGGGTTTGTCAGAAAATTGTCAGCATCGGTGAACTAAAAAAATAGGAAGGAAAAAACATTACATTTTATCCAACTAAATTTTACTGAAAATAAAGCCGTTTTGATGTTCTCTTAATCACAAACTGGATTTTAAAAGCTATCACTCTCTCAATTCTTGTGAAGTAATAAAAAGAACATAATGAAGATATTTCCATCAGAAATCTATCCTCATGTGTCTTTGGTGAGATTTTTACGAAATGGGTAAAATCAATTTACATTTCACAAAAGGCATACATAATTGTGAATGGGGAATTAACAAAACGTGTGAGATACAGGAAGGGACTAGTCAAAGATGTCCTGTGTCATCATTGTTATTTCTGTTAGGTTTGGAAATATTGAACAGAGATATAAGGAGAGATGGGAGAATTGTTGGATTGATGATTAAAAGAGAAACTTATAAATAATGAGTGACCTATTAGTAATCTTGGAACATACTCTGGAAGAAATAGAAATATTCCTTACAACAGCAATTAAACTGGAATTTCTATCACTAAGCAAAGAGATTGTAAAATTCCAGGTTTCTGTATCGCATAGCGACTGCAATCCCAGCATTCCTAGTTACAGTCAACTGAAATTCGATGGAAGGAAAAACAAGAGACAGGAAGGGAGGGAGGGAGAGAGGGAGGAAGGAAGGAAGGAAGGTTTTTATCTTACCATGATGTAGTCAGACCATTTTTCCCTTGCAGTTCTCAGAGCAGCCTGCCTTAGTTTCATCACATGAGTGAATCTGGAATTTGGCCAATGCTTCGGTCCAATTTCCTCTGGATAAAACCTAACAAAAGTAAAGAAAGTAAAAGAAATCTGTGTTTTCTCCCAGGCTGAATATTATTTTTTTCTTAGTTTAGCATTTTAATTTTAAAAAAAATCAGGTGGAACAAATATAGTCAGTCACCTCAAATGCTCCCAAAAGGTTAGAGCAGAAAATGTCAATGATGTTTCTGAGCAAATACTTCCAAATTTATTTATTTATTCCTGGAGTGTGTACCAAGGACTTACTGGAACATACAACTTCACTGCACTGCCTGTCCTATATGAGTGCTTGTGAATGACGGAGAACTGTACATAAATATGGGGTTTTTTTTTAATTCCACAGACCTAGCACTCTAGGTTGGTACACCATACATGAGTTTGCATGCAGAATTCCACCCAGGTGTGGACTTTTACAGCATAAACAGCTTTATAAAAGATTATGAAAAGTCATAGACAAGAAATTGTTGTCAAACTGCTTATGAAGAGAGAAAACCGCATATAGAAATACTACCAGGTGCATGATAAACTATGAGATAACCATCATTTGCACAGCCCACATTGTATATTTCCAGAAATCACTGGCTTACCAAGAAGCAGAATGTGGGCTACTTATTTTCTAGTCTGATCCAGTAGGATAAAACCAATATTTTTAGATCTCTCAACAGCTTTGATCTGCAACCTCTACATCTGAAAACAATTCTACTTGCTGCCTGTAAAAGAGGTCTGGGCAACTCGCTTTTATACCTTTCAGGCTCCTGCTTTGCTATCAGCAATAATAAATCAGGAGGACTTTTTAAAAAGATATTCTTAAGCTGCAATTCTCTCTGCATTTATCTAGGAGTTTGTAGCACTGAATGCAATGAGCTTACTTATGAATAGGTATTGTACAGCTAGTTGCCTTATATTATTCCACCATTATTTGCAAATTGCAACAGTGGTTAACAAAAAAGATTCTACACACACAGCTAAAGTTTATCTGGTCTAGGTGGTCCTGTTTTTTACTACTAGTTTCCAGGAGAGACAGAAAATTAGTGTGAGGCAAACCTCAGAAACAAAATCATGCACTTTCAATAGTCTGCCTAGGCATTTTGAACAGGAGATGTATTCTGTAGTAGTGCCAAGATCTGGCACAAAAGCCTAGCACGGCAAATTTTCCTGGCAAATTTCTACTCTAGATTGAAGGATGTTGAGGATATAACCTGAGTCAGGGAAGATCAAAGCAGAGGGCCTTTCGGAGCAGGCAGAGAGAAGATTATGGAATCCTACATTTTTTCCTGCACAAACAAAATGCCTACTTGACAACCCAATAAAACCTCTGTTATATGTATGATAGAGAGCCATCTAATTCTCAATTCGCTACCCATTAAGCAACCTCAGGAGGATTCTAGGGAGAGGAAAACCCACCCAATGTTCAAAATACCTAAGGTCAGCCAAGAATTTTAATCCCAACCTGTATTCCCAAGCTTCATGTGCTGACACTTGTTCCATCAAGTAACTTAGAAATTGCATTTCTTTGCTCCAACACTTACTGAGGGTCATCCATTGGCCTCCATTCAATATAGTGGTAGAGTGTTTGTACGTTCCTCAACCATTCTCTGAGCGTGGCGGTTGTGTTGTCAATGTTATGATCAGTGGCCACCCTAAGAACCTTTTTATCTGTATATTTTGTTAATAAACGTAAAACGGAGAAAAGACAGTGGAGAAACTTTTCCGTGGACGACCGACCGTCGTCGATGTGATAATTCTGAAAGTACTTTTTACTTCTATATGATCTCCCGTGGATGAGGTCCCGTGAATGGAGACGTCCTATAGGAAAGTTTTCCTATAATTGTTGTTAGTCTCTTGGGTAGAGTTGGTAAAAGCCATTATGTCTAGCTTTCTGCACAGCACAATAATCCAAATTAAAAGATTCCAGAAAGATGACTGTCAAGCTTCTGCCCAAAAATAGCCAAATCAAGGAGAGCCATTCTGGGTCATTAGTTCCAATGTTGAACTGCTCATAGTTCACTGGGTAAGTTTTAATTTTGAACAACCGCATAGTAATAAAGGTCAGGATAATTCATAAGCGGGAACAAAGTAATTAGGTTTTGGCCGAACACAATACCATTTTTAACAGACACATACTCATATTCATATATTGTTTATGCTCGTAAATGCTGTGTGAATTAAACTAATAACCCAAAGGCAGGGCAGAGAGAGGGGCAAAGAGTAAAATTCTGGTAAGGACTGCTCACAATCTGAGGATTTCAATATCTGATAAGTAAGGCTGACACAGATCGAGGCCCACAGATACTTTGGAGCAATAATATCTTAGAAGATCAGAGAGATTACTTATGAATAGTATCTTTAGATTCAATTCAAATGACAAAAGGTACAACATTTCTCAATGATCCACTTTGATGAGGGCACCCGGTCCAGAAAACTGTCTTTCAATTCTGCTTGAGGAAACATTCCATATTATCTACCTCCATAGTTCTACAAGATCAGACAAGATCAACCAAGGACAGCCCTTTATCTTTTGCAATTGGGCAAACTCTGAAGGCAAACCCTTTATTTATTTATTTATTTATTTATTTATTAATTTAATTTATATCCCGCCCTTCTCCTTAAGGACTCAGGGTGGCTAACAACCAGATAAAACACTAATCCCCAAAAACTACAAATTTAAAAACATAAGTAAAAACAAATATTAGTAATTTGGTCAAGTTAATTTAAAAATTGCTTTAAAACCCCATTAAAATTTTCCCCTAGGCCAGTCCTGCAAGTTGGAATAGCCATGTCTTAAGGGCGCGGCGGAAGGAAGGGAGATCAGCGATCACCCTGATCTCTGGGGGCAGCTCATTCCAGAGGGTGGGAGCTCCCACAGAGAAGGCCCTCCCCCTTGGGGTCGCCAGCCGGCACTGTCTGGCCGACGGCACCCTGAGGAGACCCACCCTGTGGGAGCGTACAGGCCGATGGGAGGTAATCTGTGGCAGAAGGCGGTCTCGAAGATATCCCGGTCCGCTGCCATGG
>NW_015386793.1:69792-96006 GCF_001527695.2 Protobothrops mucrosquamatus
ATGTTAGACTTCATACTATTTTTAGTCAACTTTTGTTGATCCTTTTATCCTATAATCATGTAGTTTATAATATTTTAAATCTTATGAAATTTTTCAAAAGAGAGTGAGGGAGGAAGAGAGGGTTAAAGTCACATTTGGTGCAAATTCTGATTATATATGAAAATATCTCTTGTGACAGCTAGGAATATGTATCTCACTATCAACAGAAGACAGTCCATGTCTCTAATCTTCCTTATCATTTAATAGGTTCTTGCAATTGAATTCTGTGGATCTAAGACAAGATCTGCTTATGGAAAGTTAAACCTTTTAAACTGGGGAGATGACAGCAATTTAGCCAACAACAACTCAATGTGGAAATATAAACATATCAATTTCAGTATATCACCTTTTCTGCTTTATTGAAATAATTCCCCTGCTTCTTAGTTTGGGAAATATGTATGTAGAAATTTTTACTGAAGCAAAAACAAAAAAAACCACTACATGCACATCTGTGCTTGTGTTTAACCTGTCAAGCAGAGGAAAGAGACCATGAAAGAGACACAAAGCTTACACACACATTCTCTTCATGGGGGTGGCAGAAAGTTTCTGGGTCATTTTTGATATTATGTGGAAATGCTAGAATAGGTAACATGTCCAAGAAGAGATAAATACATTCACTGCAAACTTTATGAAATTTAGAGTAGAATACAAAAAATGTTGTGTGTTACCAGTTTGGATTTTGCATCATTTTTTTTATTAAAAAGGGATAACAAATGGGATAGCACCTTCATTTCTCCTTCACACTTGTTTCATATTTCATATTTAGGACATTTGATTAATGACCATTGGTAGCCTTAGGATATTTGCCTCATAAAGCTGCAAGTAATTAGGCACAAGATTTCAGACCTAAACTTTTGAGAAGTCATTTTTCTAAAAGTTATGACTCTAGCTCTTGTGTTAGAAAATCAGATGGAGAACATTTCTACAAACCAAACAGTTGTAAAATATTTTTATTTAAAAGCAGTAAACATATTATCATGTACACAAATGCTTATACTCTCTTTATATCAAATCTACCCCTCCCTACACACACACACACACACACACACTACTATGTTTAAAATTAGTCTTTTTTTTTTCTTTATGGCACTCAATTCTAGTCAGTATTCTCTGAAAAGAAATCAGGGAGGGAGGGAGGAAGGAAGGAAGGAAGTTTTTAGAATAAGTCATTTATAGATTGAGGGTGATAACTGAAAGCTTGATATCTAATCAGACATTTATTTTACTGAAAGGTAATAAAAAGAAGAGGAACATTCTTATTTGGCAATGAAATGGCTGAACTGTAGCGATTTTGTATTTAACAAATAGAACGTTATGATACCTAGATAATATTCAGCAAATCAGTCAGAGGATTAACAAAATTTTTCCATCTTTCTTCCATGTGTACATCCCTGTTTTGAGCCTCTGCTTATTTGCTTTGTGACTCCTGTCAGGGAGCAGAGAACAGCCTACTTTACTATTTTTTATCCTGGTAGGAAAAGTACCTTAATTCCTACCAAAAGAAACACTTTGTGCTTCCTGGTTTCCAAGATTAAGTACCACATTGTGGTTTATGCAGAACAGGGAGAGAAAACACACCCCTAATGCAAACATATATGTTTATTCCCCTATTTCCCCAACATAATATGAAATGCAATATTCTTATTAGTTTGGGTAGGATATAGGATACACAAAAAAATTGTGCTCTACTAATTATTGTGGGCAGAGAAACATTACAGAGAAAAAGTAAAATTAAATTCCAGTATACCTGCACATCATAACTGAACCAAACAAACATTTGAAGATCACAGTGGTACACACAAAGCAATCACCATGACATTTTTATAGGGTGAGCAAAAGGTATGTTTTCAATATTTTGTTACACTTTCAAAATACTATATTTTTCCTCATTCACCTTCTATACATAGCAGGAAAAATGTTCAGTTAGAATTAGATGTTTTTTTAAAAAAATTATAGAATTCCACCAAGGGAACCTTTTTAGATTTGCTCTAGACTAGAGAATAACACATATTCTGGGCTACTCTGGTTATTTATATAGGATACTCCATACAATTAGTTGCTGCATGTTTTACCTTGCTTTAAATATGCTTACAAAGAAAAACCTCTTAGTATTAACAATCAAAGGGTATTTTGCAGCAGCAATTTGCATTCTCCTTGGTAATGGAAAGAGAAATGAAAACTGCAGCAGAAGCAGCTGAAGTGAGAACATATAGAAAGCTTGCCAATGGAATACAACTTTGTTTGTCCAGCTCCCGCAAACCATTAGATTCCAGCAAATACACAGTGATTGCACAACAGAAGACTTATGAGGAGGCACATCTGACCAACAGTAGTCACTTTTCTAAATGAACAAATATGTAAGACTACAGATGCCATGAAGAAAAGATTAATAACAGGATCAAAACTCATAATTCTCACTCAGAACTGCCAACAGTTTGCTTCACCAAAAAAAAAAACAATTCTTCTGAATTAAAAATTTGTATGGCTAGTCTTCTAACTCAGCCAAGGAAGCAACAATCTAGTCTTCATTTCTGGGCAACTTCCAGATGTGTTGCAACTACATCTCCCAATTGAGGCCCCACCCTTTTTAATTCTGACCTATGGCACACAAAAAGGGATGGATTTCAACTATGCAACTGCAATCACTATCTTTGATTTATTTTTTTATCCCTCTCCCTGATGTCTCCAACCACATCTCAGAACTGTTATCTACACTGGCGTTTTCCACTAGTCTTTTAAGAGATGTAATTTTTCCAGCTTTCTGCAGAAGCCTAAGGGGAAAAATTGGCAGTTAATTTTAGGAATAACATAATTTTATTAAAATTGTTACAAAGAAAGATAAAAAGAGAAACTAATAGTGAGTGTCTACAAACAACTAGGCAACAAAGCTAAAAAGCTAGGAGCACAAGTAGTGTTCTCATCAGTACTCCCAACGAAAGGCCAACACCTTTGGGTGAAAATGACCATGTCATACTGGAATTTAATATAATGCAAACACTAGCAACAGAAAACAATCCAACCAACATCCTAAACTTCAAAAGAGCTGACTTTAACAGATTCAGAGAGAACCTAGGAAAGATCCCATGGATGAAAATCCTAAAGCGGAAAACAACCCAAGAAGCGTGGGAAACTCTCAAAAATGCGACCATAAAAGCCCAGACCAGCACAATACCACTGAAAAACAAAAACAAGAAATTCAAGAAGAAACCAGCATGGCTGTACAAAGATCTCTCTGACAAACTGAAAGACAAAAAGGACAAATACAAAAAATGGAAAGAGGGGCACGTAAGGCCGATTATCAGCAGACAGCCAGAACATGCAAGGATGAAGTCAGGAAAGCAAAGGCTCAGAACAAAGACCTGCAACCGAAATCAAGGACAATAAAAAAAGTTTCTTCCAACATATTAACAACAAGAAAAAAGTCAAGGAAACTGTAGGTCTGCTAAAGAGAGAAGCTGGCAAGGAAATAACAGGCAACAGGGAGAAAACAGAGCTGCTTAACATACTTTGCATCAGTCTTCACACAAAAAGAAACCATAGCCCAACATACCCAAAAAAATACCACTGCAAAAGACAAATTAGAAACAAAAATTAAAATAAGCAAGAAAATTGTAAGAGAACACCTATCCGACTTTGACCAATATAAATCACCAGGGCCTGACAGATTACATCCCAGAGTTCTGAAGGAGCTGGCAGATGTTATCTCAGTACCACTGCACCACATCTTTCAAAAATCCTGGAGCACCGGGGAAGTACCTGAGGATTGGAAAATGACTGATGTAGTTCCCATCTTCAAGAAAGGGAAAAAAAAAAACAGACCCAGGAAACTACAGACCAATCAACTACTTCCCAATCAATACTTGGGAAGATCCTAGAAAAGATAATCAAAAACAGATCTGCAAACAACTAGAAGCAAACAAAGTTATAAGTAATAGCCAGCACAGGTTTGTTAAAAACAAATCATGCCAAACCAATCTTATTTCATTCTTTGATAAAGTGACTAAACTAGTAGACCAGCGAAACGGTGTGGACATAGTATACTTAGATTTCAGTAAGGCATTTGATAAAGTAGACCACAACCTACTTCTTGGTAAACTAGAAAAAGGTGGAACAGACAACATCATCACCAGATGGATCTGTAGCTGGCTGACAAACCGTACTCAATGAGTAGTCCTCAACGGCACTACATCCACATGGAGAGAAATAAGCAGTGGGGTACCACAAGGTTCCATGCTAGGCTCAGTACTCTTCAATATCGTCATAAATGACTTAGATGAGGAAATTGAAGGGGAACTCATCAAATTTGCAGATGACACCAAACTGGCAGGAGTAGCCAACACCCCAGAAGACAAACTCAGGTTCCAAAAAGATCTTGACAAACTTGAACAATGGGCCCTATCCAACAAAATGAGTTTCAATATGGAGAAAAGCAAAGTTTTACATTTAGGCAAGAAAAACCAAAGGTACAAGTATAGATTGGGCAAGACCTGGCTTAAAAACAGTAACTGTGAGAGGGACCTTGGAGTCCTAGTGGACGATCACTTGATCATGAGCCAGCAGTGTGCAGCAGCAGCTAAAAAAGCTAATATAAACCTGGGTTGTATAAACAGAGGCATAGAATCAAGATCACGTGAGGTATTAGTACCACTTTATAAGATCATAGTAAGACCACACCTGGAATACTGCAGCCAATTTTGGTCACGATATCACAAAAAAGATGTTGAGAGTTTGGAAAAAATTCAGAGAAGAGCAACTAAGATGATCAAAGGCCTGGAGACTAAAACATACAAAGAATGGCTGCAGGACTTGGGTCTGGCTAGTCTAAAGAAAAGAAGAAATAGGGGAGACATGATAGCAGTATTCCAGTATTTGAGGGGCTGCAACAAAGAAGAGGGGTCATGTTATTCACCAAAGCTCCAGAGGGCAGGACAAGAAACAATGGTTGGAAACTGATGAAAGAGAGAAGCAACCTGGAATTAAGGAGAAACTTCCTGACAGTGAGGACAATCAACCAGTGGAATATCTTGCCCCCGGAAATCATGGGCACTCCATCACTGAAGATTTTTAAAAAGAGTCACTTGTCTGAGATGGTATAGGTTCTCCTGCTTGAGCAGGGGGCTGGACTAGAAGACCTCCTTGCAGCTCTATTCTATTCTATTCTATTCTATTCTATAGAAAAAGAACAGAGGAAAAAGGGGACAAAGGCAAAAGTGCACAAAAGAAAAAAAGTATAAAGAAGTAGTTTTCAATTTTCTTTATAGCTATTTTAAATGTAATTATAAATTTACCTTTTACTCTATGATTGCATCATAATTTTTATTTATTCATTCTATAATCATTTTTAAAATCATAAGTCATAAGTTCATCTTTTTCTGTTTCATCCAAAATGTTTATAAATATTTCCAGTCAACCATAAAATTAGTTAATGTCTTTTTCTGATATCAAAGACACCAATTTGGCCATCTCTACAAGTTCCACTCATCTCCAGCACCCAATCCTTTATTGTGGGTAATGCAAACTCACTGCAATTTACCTAATTTTAGCAAACCCTTAAGGCAGATATCAGAACAAAAATTCTGCACTGAATATTAAGTGATTTTTCTTTCTGTGTTAAGAAATATGGGAATCTGATATGCACAGATTGTACTTAATTTACATTCAAGGCCCTTTCAGTCTGCTTGTCAATGAGCCTAATTTCAGACTAGATAGGAGAAAGCTGCCTTTTCTATAAGGAGAAAGTAATAGTTTATTTACAAACCTCACAGTGTGTTAATGTTGATTTTCTTTAAAGCATGTCTTTTTTCATTTCATGGTTCTCAAGGTGACAAATTCCTTTAGACATTCTGCTCTTAATCTTACTTTCCTCTTGAAGATCTATTCTGACAAGGGGAATGGTTCTCAGAAGAGAGCTACATGGAAAAAATGCTTTTAAAACTCGTAATTGCAATCCTAAATACCAGCCTGTCAGCATTAGCCTTCCTATCCTAAATGATGTATGTAAAGAGCATTTTTACTCTTTCACTTTTCCCCATCAGGCATTTTCCAGTCTGACAGAACAGCTTCAGGTAATTGAAGTAATCAGGTAATTCACTGTCAGTAAATATTTTCCAGAATACCAGTCACTAGGACTTTGGGAAAAAATCTATCTAAAACTTTTGTTTAAAAAAAAAGAAAAAAGTGCACGCTCCTTTTCTACCATGCAGCTGCACCAATAATAGGCATTGAGTGATTGAACAATGCAGAATAAAGATGCCAGCTAGACATCTGGATCAATGTAACAATGTACAAATTATATAATTGAGCTGGTACCACCTGCCAAGATTCAAAAGGAAATGTAAACAGAATGGAATATTTTACCTTAGAGCAGTGGTTCTCAACCTTGGCAGCTTTAAGATATTTGAGCTTCAACTCCCAGAATTCCCCAACCAGCATACTGGCTAGGAAATTGTGGGAGTTGAATTCCATGCATCTTAAAAATTGCCAAGGTTGAGAAACCCCGCCTTAAGAGTTTGGCCAGTGAGGAGCCTGTGGATGTCATGCCAATCACAACGCATCTTCATGAACCCCACTAATCTTGAAATCCTGAAAGATTATATATATATTAATCTGTATTTAATTATTTACAAACACTAATTCAACATACTGGCTGAGGGAACTCTGCGAGCTGACGTTATAAAGTTGCTAAGGCTGAGATACACTGCACTGGAGCATTTAGCATCTTATGCAGACATTTTAAAAAGGGACAGAAAAGATACCAGGAAAGATAAACAAGCACAAAATCCTGTACAACCAATATATCTAGCCATGCTTAACTCCTTCTCCCACCCCACCCCACCCCATCCCAACTCATGATTAAGACTGCAGTTTTCTTGAGGCTGATCAAACTTATTAGTCAGGGGCATCCACAGGATCTGATGCTTTTGTCACAATGACAACAGCACAACCTCTAGTACATAAATGTCAAACTTGATCATGTCATGTGATGTATCGTGACTTTTTTGCCTTTGTGGAGCTGAGGTGGGCGTTGTCTGCACGTGATGCATCCGGCCCGTAGGCCGCCAGTTTGACACCCCTGCCCTAGTGCATTGCAAGCTCTCCCCTTTTGTATATGCATGCAACATCAGACTGTATTAGCAGAGCTTGCTAACACCTGTTTTTAGTGAATCTTCAGGTTCCTAGGCCAAGAGTGAGACCAAAGTATCACCTCTTCCATCAGCTCCTCAGTGCCCTGCTTAGCCTTACTTTACAGCTCATCACAAAACAAGTGCAATGATGTACACAAAAGTAAACATTCTACTGTAAAGTATATCTGCATAGATTCCATGTAAAATTAAGTTCACAGAGCTTAGAGCTACATAAGCATACAGTTCCAACAGATAAGTTATATGTCTGTATATCTAAGACTGCAAGCGAGTAGACCTTGGTGATCTAGTCAGAATCAGGGATTTGCTAGCAGAGAGAAAAATTGCCAAAATCAGTCTGTTTTAATTCTGATGTCAGTTATATTCCTGTGGTGCAGCTTCTTGGAAAATTACCTTAAGAAGCAGACAAGGCCTAGTTAGTTCTTTAGCCCTTTGCATTTCTAAACATGACTCTGCATTTTCTCCTCTTGAAAGGTACCCCTTGTCTGATGAATAAAAAGGCAGAGACAAATTGAGCTTCCTCAGATAGAGGAGCAAAAAGCTGAATATTATGTTACTGGAAGTGGGGAATACAACAACTATAAAACATTGTATCTAATGGGCTTATCTAACTGAAGTCATAGTGCTTTTGATAGCAGGAGGAAATTTCATCAGACGTGCATCCAAACTTACTATCTGGAATCCTTCTTCTACTCTCCTCAAAGATCATTGCTTAAGGCAGAGGTCCCCAACCTTTTGGGCACCAGGGACCGGTTCCATGGAGAGAGGTTTTTCCACGGACCTGAGGGTGCGTGGTTTTGTTTTGCTGCCTGCATCCCGTGGAAGGGGCTTAGCTTGTTTGTGCGGACCAGTTGCTGGCATGCCACGGACCGGTACTGGTCCACGGACCGGGGGTTGGGGACCCCTGCCTTAAGGGTCAGAAGGTCTTCAGGATTTTGCTTCATAATAGCTTGCTTTCTTTTTTCCTCATCTTTGTTACACCTTGTCTGTCGAAGAAATCTGGGGGCACAGACTGAATTTTGTGCAACTCTGTTTTCAGTTAAAGCAGCCCTTTGCTATGGATTAAACAATGTTAGTAATTTCTTGCTCAATTTTTTGGGGGGGGGAGGAGATTTGAGAGGGAGTTATGGGTGGAAATGAAATACCTCTGGAGAGTTAAAAACTCTCCTGAATGGCCTTTAACAGCAAAAGCTATTGATATTTAATGGCAAAATACTACAATTTTGGTTCTTGCAGTTGATTATTTATTATTAAAAGTAGAAATGGAAGTGACTTATCTCCTAGCCCCATGCTTCCATTTCTGGTCTTATTTTAAAAATAAACCAATTAAGAATCATGCTGTTAAAATCAGCAAATTTTGTCAGCAAACATTGTCAATCTATCTTGGGTTCGCTTGAGGACCAAAAATGGTGTATTGGAAGGACACAGCCTGTGAGCCACAAAGCAGTTGTCTACCTTTGCACAAAGCTATGAACCACAGTTTACAAGCCACAATGGTGGGTTCATACAATACTCTATCGAACAGGCTTAACACGGCGTGTGAATTATTAGACTTTTAACAGGTAAGGCCAGTCTTCTAGCAGTGTTGCACTACAACTCATATAACTTATATGCTAAACTAAAGCGCCAAATTCTGAATCTTACAGACTTTAACATACATAAATGAAGGACATAAGAGAGATTTTATACAGGGGTTTGCAGTGGGAAACATAAGTCAGTTTCAGATCCATTCCCACTTACTGCATTATCTTCCAGAGTGTAACAACCCATTCTTTAATCCTCAATCTAACTCTTGATTCCTCATACTCATTCTTGACTTTGTTCAAGAAATTGAACTGAGGTCAAATATCTCTAGCAAGCTTCCAGAGATTAAAGAGAAGAACTAATTAAATTTGCTAAGCAGCAGAGATTTCATTCTCTGAAATGGTATCTACTAGGAGGAAGCTACTTACGCCATTCAAAGCATCTCAAGACTGTTGTACTCTCTGAAAGATGTGACATGGCTGCTCCAAAGGGCCCTGCCCCAGGTACTCTCCACATACACATTGGCTAGCATTCTCAAGCATTCAGTGGACATGTATGGTATGTGCACACACATGCAGATAACCACATCTTCAAAAAAACTGTGCTAAGCTGGTAAGATTGTGTCAATACTTCAAAGAGAAAAGAGTCCTAATGAATGATCACTTAACTATGAGCCAGCAGTGTGCAGCAGCAACCAAAAAAGCTAATACAATCCTGGATTGTATAAAAGGCATAGAATCAAGATCACGCAAAGTATTGGTAGCGCTTTATAGAACCCTAATATGACCACACCTGGAATACTGCAGCCAATTTTGGTCACCATATCACGAAAAAGATGTTGAGAGTTTGGAAAAAATTCAGAGAAGAGCAACTAAGATGATCAAAGGCCTGGAGACTAAAACATACGAAGAACGGCTACAGGACTTGGGTTGGCTAGTCTAAAGAAAAGAAGAAATAGGGGAGACATGATAGCAGTGTTCCAGTATCTGAGGAGCTGCCCCAAGGGGGGCAGGTTGTACACCAAAGCATCAGAGGGAAGGACGAGAAACAATGGTTGGAAACTGATCAAGGAGAGAAGCAACCTGGAATTAAGGAGAAACTTCCTGACAGTGAGGACAATCAACCAGTGGAACAGCTTACCCCCCAAAAATTGTGGGCGGTCCATCACTGGAGATTTTAAAGAAGAGGCTCACCAGACATTCATCTGTCTGAGATGGTATAGGTTCTCCTGCTTGAGCAGGGGGCTGGACTAGAAGACCTCCAAGGTCCCTTCCAGCTCTATTCTATTTCTATTTCTATTATTTCTATTTCTATTTCTATTATTTCTATTTCTATTTCTATTTCTATTTCTATTTTCTATTTCTATTTTTATTTCTATTTCTATTTTTTGCACAGCCCTTACATTTTCCACAATTTCCCCCAAACTCTGTACAATATAATTTCCACAATATATGCCTTTTTATAAAGATGCATAACAATACTATTTATCACTATTTACAATGAAAACAGTGAAATCCAAACTCACCCCCCCCTGCGCAAATATATGACCTAACCTGGCTACTGGGGAGAAATTCACTCTATTAATTAATGCCCTTCCTTCCAGGTGGCAGAAGTTGGTGTCAATGCTGCATTTTTGTGTTCTTGCTAAGATTCATGTTTAGGAAATGGAAAACTGTAACAGATTACAGTGGTCTTCAGCGGCGATTGAGGACCTTGTGTCTATTAATTGCCAGACCATTTGGTAAAATGGACTAGCTTCCAATTGAGTCACAAAATATTATGGGATATGTCGACTACTAAGGTCTGCCCTAGATCAGCAGTTCCTGAATCCTTTGGTCTCTGACACCTTTACATTCTTACAGTTGGCTGAGGACCTCATACACCCGTGGTGGCGAACCTATGGCATGCGTGCCAGAGGCGGCACTTGGAGCCCTCTCTGTGGGCACATGCACTGTCGCCCCAGGCCCGCCTCCTCCCACGGCCCCCTCCTCACCAGCAGCCCCCTGGAGGAGAGTTGCCCCTGGGCATGGCCCATGTGAAGCAGTGCAGCCAAGAACATGGTAGCCGGGCAGCAGGGACAAGACTCCGCCCTTGCGCCCTGTCACGCACGGGCAGAGGGCGTGGCCGCCATGACGCTGCTGGGCTCCCTGGGTGATCTGTGGTGGGCTGTGGAGGTGATGGGTGGCCCAGCAGGCATGGCGGAGTGGGGATGGGTGGGGGGCAGGTTTTGGGCACTCGGTCTCTAAAAGGTTCGCCATCACTGTCACACACCTTTGGTTTATGTGGGTTATATCTATCAATATTTACTGTATTAGAAATTAAAACAGAAATATTGTAAGTATTTATTTATTTGACTTGGTAGATCCCCTGAAAAAGTGTCAGGGACTTAGATTATTAAGTAAATCCAGATAGGAATAGAGAAGCTATTCGTACTTTCAGTGGTAAGCAGACCCCATGATTAATGTCATGAAACCAAGGAAACCTAAGAATGAATAGACCAGTGTTTTTCAACCTTGACAATTTTAAGGCATGTGGACTTCAACTCCCAGAATTCCACAGCCAGCATTGCTGGCTGTGGAATTCTGGGAGTTGAAGTCCACATGCCTTAAAATTGTCAAGGTTGAGAAACACTGGAATAGACACTGTTTTTACCATTCAGCTGCACAGGGATCTGGTTGCACAGATTATTAGGTGGTTCTCCAGATTAAACAGAAGAGAAAAATAGTTTCTTGAGTTTACACAAAAGAGCAGCTTTGTTCAAGAAATGAATATCAGTTCATCTCTTTTGGGTTGAAATGCTGTACAAGTGCTTCTTAACAATAATGGACTGGCTCGCACCTGCTTTCAGGAACGCTGAGTTTGCCAATATCCTTTTCCTTCTCCTCTCGTCAGCATACCAACAGTCTGCTGAATGAATCCCTTTGTCTATTTCTATCCAGATATTTATTTACTTAATTTAAAATACTTTTATAGGTAGCCCATCTTTAAACTGGAACCCTGAATTTTTATTTGTTCATTTAACATTGATAAAACTAAACATGACTCTGGGTGGCATATAGTTAAAAACAACAGAACCAAGTATTAAAACACTTTAAGAACAAATAAGCACAAGATAAATAAAATGACAGAAACAAGATTGCAGGAGAATATCCAACTAAATACATCACAACCATCCCACGGGCTACCTGTGGGATCTCCAAGTTTGCTGGAAGAGCTCACAAATATACAAAAAAAAAATAGGGTACAAAAAAAAACAACTTATGAAAACAGAAACAGCAAAAACTGGGCATCATACCCAAACTTCCTTGATGCAGCCCACAATACTCTCTTCCAACTCACTCTATTTAATATCACGCAAGATGAGATGAAGATGAAAAGAACTAGTTTCGTGTAGTAGTTAAGATATCAGACTAGAAACCAGAAGACCACAAGTTCTAGTCCAGCCTTAGGCACAAAGCCAGCTGAGTGACCTTGGGCCAGTCACTGTCTCTCAGCCCTAGGAAGCTGTCAAAGGCAAACCACTTTCAAATTCTTGCCAAGAAAACTGAGGGGAACTTGTTTAGGCAGTCACCAGAGTCAAGACTGATTCAAAGGTATGCACATGTGCACACGCGCGCGCGCACACACACACACACACACACGTACTGGAAAAAGGCAAGATAAGATCTATGGAAATAATGAACACAATTTAATTATGCAAGTGGATTTTTGATTGCCCTTAATTCTCTACATGGAAAACTAAACATTTCACATAAATCCAATTTTGTATTAAAATGGATGTGGGACTAATCCATACAGGCTTCAAATATCCAGCATACGCAATGTTTATTAATTTATCTACAGTAAATAGTTTTAATTCTTGAGATGTCAAGTATTCATTCTTACTCTCTTAAATTTAGCGCTCACTGGAAGTAGATTAACATAGGATTCTAGTAAAGAGAAAAGGAGAGAGACACAGAAAGAGAGAGAGATTATTCAAGTCTAATAAATTAATTGTACTTATATGAATTTACAGTCTAAAACCTTTGAAGGGTAGTAGGTTGTTTGTTCTGTTTAGGTTTTCATATAATGCTTATTGTCTGTTTGTCCACAATACACCTATATTATAGGACAGGTTGAGCAGAGAATCAGGCAAAGTGTTCATCTTAGGTTAAATAAAATACCTAATCATGGAATGTCAATCAGATATATTGTTATTGAAATGCTTGATATAATCAAGTCTGTATTAACTAGACCCAAGTCAATGGTTGTATACAAACAACCAAACCATAAATTAGCCAATAATATTTTAGTCCAGTGAGAGAGTGAACTGACCCATATGGTTAGTCTATAATTTAGTATAATGAATACAACCAGAAAATTGGTCTGAGCAAGCTACATGTCCAGAGGTTTATAAGTCATGTAAACATAGTCCTCATTCTACCAGCAAGCCAACCTCGGGAAGAAGAAAAACAAGGCAATAGCTGAATGGGAGCAACATAGCCTAGTAAATATGTCCATCAGATCTTGGCGGGGACATTTTGTTGGATCATGCTCACAGTGTGTAGCAAGCCTTCTCTTGCATGCTATAAACAGCAAATTTGAACTCCAGTAGATCATAGGAATTTTCTCAGCGTGATTACTGTGAAGTAACAAGTTAAGGGAACTGAAAATGTTTCTTCAGGTTTTAACTCACTTGTGAAAGTTTCTTTCTTAAAGAAAGAAGGATGTTACTCCTGATATGAATAGAAATGTAAAAGGTAAAATGTCAGTTCTCTAATATTAATAAAAATATATACATATATCTAAAGCCTTCACCCGGTAAAGGTTAAACTCTATCACTCTTTTTTTTACATCGTATCTTTAGAGACGCAGCTCTGCAAAATCCAAATTCCAATTCTACACTCTGCAGTGCTATTAGGCAATCTCATTATTTCATCAGCCACCGTCCATGAATTCTAAATATATTTTTGCAAACTCTAGTAGTTTCACTTCTTCATTCCACACTACTGTAGAGTCCATACTGCATGTATTAAGATGTGTGCGTGCCTAATATATACGTACTTATGTATTGCAAAAACTCCTCTGGGATCCCTTATAAAGTGTTTAAGCTCTCACCTTAAATAATAGGCATGCATGCTACAGAGAAAAACAAAGACCTCCAACTACAGACTACTTTTTCCAACCCAGAATTTGCTTGAGATCACAAAACCTCAGTATCGTTCTTCAGGAAATTAACATTAATGGATGATTGAATGTTCAAATTTTCCTGCCACGAGCCTAAGCATATCAGATTCAAAGAAAAGAGGCAACAGTTATGTCGTTTGTGTTAAAAAATCAAACGTTTCAGAAATAGGAGGGAATACAAAAAAGGACGAAGGAGCCAGCAAAAAAACTGGGCAGACAAACAGAGGAAGATGCAGGGATGTGTTTGTGTGAGGAGCATTTTGTGTGATGCTGAGACGGTGAATAAAATATAAGTTAAGGTTGTTCTAGACAGAATTTAAATGTAATTTGGAAGGGTGAGTGTGTATGTGAGAGACAGCATGTGGTTTTTCTTTGCAACGTGAAGGATTCAATAGAGAGGCTGTGTTTTTCAGATGAGAACCTATCTTGTATGCAGGTTCCAGGGAATGTTATTTATCTTTCAACCTTAACAGTAAAGCCTTTCTTTGAACTAGATGTTATGAGACTGGCTGTGTCCTCCATGGTGACCATTCGGTAAACATTTATTCTCTTATGACAGTCGTTTTGTGGTCGCAGCCTTGACAAACTTTCAACATGTTCAAATGTCTTCTGCAACCGCAAAATGTTCTAAAGAAGTTAGGAACAGCTATCTTCTGCTCCAGGTTGAATAGTCTCTGCCCTCTGTCAATGTTTTTAATTCAATATACAACTGAGAAGCAAGACCTATTGTAGTGGTGGGGAGGAATAAGATACTAATCTCTAGGGCTAAGCAGATCTGAAAATGATTTAGAATTATTCTGGATTTCATGGGAGCACGGTGCCTCTGTCAGCAGCCTGACAGTTTGCAGACTTTTGCATAAGTCCAAAAAGATGCTACAAATTAAAAAAAAATTACAGTTGATGAGACTTCTAAGTCAGTCATATCTTTTCTCAGAGACTTGCAGAAGCTTGGTAAAAGTCAGCCTGCCTAAAGCCCAATCTGGTAGTTCAGAGCCATGTAAAAACTATGAACCCTACTCATCTCAGTCAACACCAATATTGGTAATTGCTATTTTTATTTATCTATATCCTGCCTTTATTATTTTCACAAATAACTCAAGGATTGAACATATCTAACACACCTTTCTCCTCCTATTTTCCCCACAACAGCAATCCTGTGAGGTGGGTTGGGCCGAGAGAGAGGTCCAAGGTCACCCAGTTGGCTTTCATAGCTAGGACAGGACTTCAACTCACGGTCTCTAGCTTTCTAACCTAGTGCCAAATAAATCATGTGTGGTTTTATGTTTTTCATTAATGTGGTTTTTCATTAATGTATGCATTTTTGTGCATACCATCTTTTAAAACACATTTGTGTGTGAATTGGGTTTTCCTTTTTCTTTTTGTTAATGAACATCACAGAATTCTGCATCACAGAATTCTGAAAAGAATGAACTTCAGAGCCTGAGTATATTCTAAGTAGCACGTATGATTAGGAAAAACAAATATGACTAATCCTTATAAATCCTGGCCCACACAAAGTTCTATTCCATTCCCCGTTATTATTAGAAATTTGGATTTAATGGAATGATTCTTGGACAACCAAGACAAACAAACAAAAAGACAAAATTAAATACGGTATTAGAGCAATAGTATTGATCAACAAACTTAAAAATTATCCTAAGATTTTTAGATTCAGTCCTGTGCTCTTTCTTTTCCCCACAATATTTCCAATTATAGAAACATATTTTTCAAGGATTTTTTTTGGCATTCCCTGTTATTTTAAACTGGTTTTTCAAGGACCAGAAACATTTGTCATTTGATAGTTGAGGGGAAAAAAATATACTTGTAAAGGATTAAGTGTACTATTCTCACAGCTCAAAGACAGCAGGTTAAATACGGAGCAAGATTACCCACTGATCCAAATTAATTGTTAACAGTTTTATTTATAGGGTTTTTTAAAAAAAATTATCACATACTTATTTTCTGATAGCTGAACTGTAAGATATCACTTTAACACAATAGCTACATTGTGTGTTTACTATTCAATGTTATTTGTGCCTTTAGGATGTTTTGAATTGATAGGAAAAGCTCCAAGCTAATGCCACACAAGGGATTGGTAAGATAACATGGAAATGGACCCCAATATCAACCTCTATGTGCAAGAAAGAAATATCCTCAGTACCTTGCATATAGTATGTGTTTACCTAAAACTGGACTCTTTAGAGGGAAGTATGCAGAAGTAAACTCTCAGTTTAACAGAGTAATGTAAAATATCCATTAAATCCAATGGGATTCTATGCCTAGGTATACTTATGAATGAAATTTTATACATGCATATTTTACCTACATGCAGAATCATATACCATATAGACATATTTTGTCCACTGCATTAGAAATCTGCTAAACTATGATTTGCTGTATGTACTGAGATACAATTCAACCAGTACTGGGATTAAAAATTATGCATTCATTTTACAAATTCATGGGAGATGTGCATTTGATCAAGAATAGTCATGAAATAAACATGCTAGAACACAGAGCATACAGTAGAATAAAAGGGTTGGAAGGGACTTTGGAAGTGTTCTAGTCCAGTGGTCCCCAACCTTTTGGGCACCAGGACAGAGGTGGACAGAGGTTTTTCTGTGTAGCAGAGAGAGCGTGGTTTTGCATGCTGCCTGCATCCCATGGATGGGGCTTCACTTGTTTGTGTGGCCTGGGGGTTGGGGACCCTTGTTCTAGTCCAAATCCCTGTTCAAGCAGGATACTCTATATAATTCCAGAAAAATGGCCGTCCAGTCTCTTCTTGAAAATCTTTAGTGAAGGAACACCCACAACTTCCAGAGGAATTCCACTGATTAATTGTTCTCACTTGTCAGGAAATTTCTCCTCTAGGTTGGATCTCTGTTTGATAAGTTTTCATCCATCACTTCTTGTCCTGTCCTCAAGTGGATAAACTAACCCCTTCTTCTCTCTGATACTCCTCAAGCACTTGAAGAACTGCTATCATATCACCCCTAGTTCTTCTCTTCATTAGACTAGACATACCTAGTTCCCTTAATCTATGCTAGAACAACAGAAGTCATCCCCGGTGGCCACTGCTAAACATAATAAGCAACAAGCAAAACAAATTTGGAGCTACAATTCTCAGTACCCAGTTCTGATGTACACCCATTTGTAGAGGGGGGAACGAGGGAGATGGGCAGGACTCCCAACATCTTTCTATAAAGTGAGTTTCCAACAAGTCCTGCTGTTGCAACCAAACCACACACATCCAATGTACAAAGAGTGGAAATACAATCAGAACTGGCCCTTCATCTTACATGTTATCACCTACTGAACTAAAGGCCCTAGATGGGCTTCAGAGGAGCAGTAATTTCTTTGGAAAAAAAAAACTGTGATCAGAGAAGGCAGGATTTCAGCAAGTCAAGAGGAAAAAGACAGAAAAGATATTTTAAAAGTAACCTTGTTCCTTTCCCCAATTTTAATCCTCAACAATGATCACCAATTCAAATACATATCTTGTTCTTTAAACACTTGCACTCACCAGAGACCCATATTAGGAAAATTTCCATTACAAAACTATTATCAACCCTCTTTTGACCTCTTCAAGCTCTCCTTCAAGTCTCAGGTATGGAAGATGAATTCTGACAATAAACTCTTTTGGAAGCAGTTCCTGGAAGCTGGAGGCTGCCAAGCAGACAGCTATGATCTCACCAAGCTAAAATTACAACTCTTTGGGACAGTCAGTTTGTTTTATTGGCCAAGCAACCAATCTCTTCAAGTGCCAGAAAGGAACCTCTCTGTCTTACCATCCCTCTCTTTTACTGTTTGCATTAACTTTCAGAGAAGACCCAAAATAATAGAAATATTTTGCAACTGATAGAAGGAAAAGAGAAGAAGGGAGGAAGAAGGAAAAATGGGGGGCCAGAAGTGTGTTGTGTTTGCAGGGACTTGCTGAGTTTGTTTGCTGTTTTTTATTTTGTTTTTAATGTTTGAATGTTACATTTTAATTGAGGTTTGTTATGTTTATTTGCCCGTCTATTTGTTCATCTGTAACTGGATGTGCCAGGAGCTCCTTGCAGCAAAGTGGCATCACAGAGCTACTCTTGGGGCCATTTGCATAGCTGCTGAGCTCCCACTGGCAAGTGGGACAATGGATCACTGTAGTGACAGGATGGCAAGAAGAGGCTAATGATGGTGGTGACAGATAGAGGCCTTGGCAGAGGCCATTGGCGTCATCTCAATGCCAGATCCAGAGGGATACAGTTGGAAGATCAGCAGATGGGGCCCGGGGCCCATGTGGAGATGTATGTGGTTGAGATTTGTATTGTTGGTGGTTGTTCAGTGTGGGTAGAGAATTTATTGGAGGGTGAGCCTGGGACAGAGTAGCCCAGGGGAGGATGGACTGGGAAGAGTTGTGAGAGTGAGAGGTATTATTAGTACTGTGATGGGCAGAGGGAGATATGGTAGGAATCTGGGGCTGGGCCAAACTCAGAGATGCCAGGAACACTGTTTGAGAGCGATCCTGACATCTGGCATCCAGCCTTCACTCTTAGGACCAGGTAGACAGATCCTTGGTGGCCCTGAGCTCTGGCTGCTGCTTTTGAATGCTAGCTTGGTGCATAATAAATCTGCCCTCAGCCACCATTTGTTAATGAGGGTGCCAACCTCATTAACTGAGACTTGGGTAGGCCTGGGGGGGGGGAGTCTTCTCTCTGAAATATGCCCACCTGAGTTTCAGGTTTGGCATCAGCTACAACCTCAGCAAAGCGGTAGGGCTGGGTAGCTTTTGCCATCCACAAGTCACAAAAGGTTCTTAAATGTTCCACTCAGAGATAACTGGATGATCTTCTGGACTTCCATCTACTGCTCAAAGAGCAGGTGGGAGCTATGGCCAAGAGGACCTTGGCTCAGGTTCATCATGTGCACCTGGAACTGGAAGGCTCTTCGGTCATTCATTCATGCCCAGGTCTCATCATGATTGGATTACTGCAATGCACTGTACATGGGGCTGCTCTTGACCTAGCTGTGGTCCCAGGTCTGGGGTTGATGTTAATTACTTATTCAATGGCCCATTTTGTTTTGTTGTTTTTGTGGTTTATTAGATTATTTCAGCATGGGGCTGCCTGTATGATTCAATGTTTTTAACTGTTTTTATGTTTTTTCCTAATTTCGTAAATTTTCCTAATTTCGTAAACCACCCAGTGTCCCCTGGAGTTGGGCAACCAATACATGTAATTAAATAAAAATGAAAGGCAAGATTTTCATATGCTCAGACTAATCTTTGTCCTCTTCAGGCTTTGTACTTGTATACGAGATATTCAAATGGCCCTGTTTTAATAAATTGTCTTTGAATAGCGTAAGGATGATTTTACTGATCAGAAGTACAGAAATAAACCTCAGTCAGGTTGTTCCAGAAACCTGATAACAATTTATGAAAGGCACAAAGGATCATTCTGACCAAAGTAATTTTCTTTTCACGCTTCATGTGATTCACCAATAAAACAACAGAAGCAGCTTTGATTAGGAGGCCAACAGCTCCCTGGGAAAACAGTAAAGTTCTCTCCTTCCCCCCCCTACTAATAATCCTCAGTTTTAACTTTACAGTCTCAGGCAGAGATGATCTGTCGCAAGTCTACATGATTAATTATGTTGGTCTTCATATCCCCAGATCAGTCTCCAAGGAAAAGAGGTAATTCTGCACATCTCTGAACTATTTTTTTTTCATCTGAAGTTCAGCATTAAAGCAATTCCAGAAGCCCTTGTTCTGGATTCATTTTCTTTCAATTAGGTTGCATGCATTAATCCAACAGACTCGTAGCTGCCTCTGTAGCTATCTGGATGGATTGTTGTATGTTCCAAAAGAGAGTTATTCAAAGTGAATGGTGACTTTGTCTCCAGATATAGTTTTAAATATGCAGATTAGCAAACTTTAGGCACCAGAATTAGGGAATCAACCCAATCTTCTTACAAATAAAAGAATGGATGGAAACTAATCAAAGAGAAAAGCAACCTAGAGCTAAGGAGAAATTTCCCGATAGTTAGAATACTATTCAGTGGAACAACCTGCCTCCAGAAGTTGTGAATGCTCCAACACTGGAAATTTTTAAGAAGAGACTGGACAACCATTTGTCTGAAATGTATAGGATTTCCTGCATGGGCAGGGGGTTGGACTAGAAGACCTCCAAGGTCCCTTCCAACTCTATTATTATTACTATTATTATTATTATTATTATTATTATTATTATTATTATTATTATTATTATTATTACTATTGTTATTGTTATTGTTGTTGTTGTTGTTGTTGTTGTTGTTTTGTTGTTGTTTTGTTGTTATTGTTACTATTGTTATTATTACTATTACTATTATTATTATTACTATTATTTCTACAGAATAAACTTTCCTTGAGGACAACCCATTGCACTGAGTGAGGTCATGTGTCACTTCTCTACAAGCATGGCACTGAAAAGATGAGAGGACATCATTAGTCAGTGAAATTCCACAAATGACTTCCTGGGGTAACTCAAAGGTTTTGACGTTTATCCATAATGAATGAACCTATACAGCCAAGGAGTCTTTTTGACCTCTTGAGGCTCTGGAAGCAATGCAACTATTTTTAGACATGTAGAAGCCCTTAGCATAATTCCAAGTCAAAAGAGAAGTGACAAGCCACAATTTTGAGTAACTAAAACACATGGAACCCCTGCAGAAAAGTGTAACATGAGCCACAGTATAACATAGAGCTGTAGAATGTCTTAAGGGATAAAATCATTCAAATCTGGGGAAATTCTGACAGTGAGAACAAATAACCAGTGGAATGGGTTGCCTCCAGAAGCTGTGGGTGCTCCATCATTAGAGGTTTTTAAAAAGATATTGGACAACCATTTGTCTGAAATGATATAGGTCTCATGCTTCAGCAGGGGGTTGGACTAGAAGATCTCCAAGGTCCCTTCCTACTCTGTTATTCTGTTGTATTAGGGGTAAATGGCAAGAGTTCTTTACAAATACAAACTACAGGTGAGCTCCTGTTAAATTTGGTTCTTTTGGATGGTTCTTCTTTTTTCTAAATGCAGAAAAGTTTTTATAATGTAAGACACCCGGCATCATTGGGAATAGAGGGAGGGATGGAGGAAGGAAGGAAGGACAAAAAAGTTGAATTAAAGCTTAAACAAGAAGTAGCCAAAGAGAGTATTTAGCCAAATACAATTTGGCATGCTCCAGAGATTGCACTACATCAGAAGGACTGGAAACAGAATTTAGAAAAGCACCCAATCTTATAATGAACAAGAGCAAATTTGGTGAATATGAGAATGCAGATATTGGAGCAATTCTACTGATGTTCTACTTCATTATGCAAAATTTCTCACACTGGCCCAGCAGGTAAATTAGGAGAAGCACTGATGAAACAAATATAAAAACTGGAATAGCATATAATTTATAGCTGAACGCATGTTCAGTAAACACAAATACTGTATATCCCTGGGTACGCCATCTGCTACTTTACCTCTCCTTTCACCTGCTTTATCATACCTCTTTTCTCTCAACTAACAAAGGTTTGGTGTGCTCCAATACTGTCCAGCGTCTTTGTATCCCCGAAAGGTTTTTAGGACAGAGTTCCTCAACTTAGATGCCCTCCAGATACTGTATATGGACATAAACTCCAGAGTTCCCTAATCATCACAGCTATTACTGAGTATTTTAGGGGCTGAAATTTACCCATCTGAACATATACAGTATATGATATATGCTAGAGACTGAAGAGACAAGCCAGGACCTCTGCTGATTTTTTTAGAAGGCTTGGTATTGAATTTGGACTCCTAGTAACTGGGCCTTATGAAAAATCCATAGAAGAAGGTCACTGGCTAAAATTACATCAGGAGAGGACAGAGAAGTAGAGGAGAAAAAAAGAAAAAAAATGTAGGCAAGTCACATTCTTTTGCTATAACAACAATTATAACAACACTGCCCTATTCTTCAGCATTAAGGGATACTTTATGAATGTACTTTGTTATTTTACATACACAGATTGGAAGGAAGTATATCAAGAGCTAAATCCAATAAACTGGATGCTTTGCCATTAAGTTTCCTCAACCACTACAAGAAGGCTGATTATACCAAGCAGAAACATGGTTCTGCCTGACAGAATCCTAGCTTCAGACACAGGAAATTAAAGCTCTTCTTTCCAGGTTGCTTCTAAGATTCTCCTGCACTGATTTCCAGGAACAAAAGTGACCTGTTTTAGCAATTGCTGCACTCATATTCAACTCCTTCCATCAAGCCCAATTTATGCCTTCTCCAATTAGGAAAGTAATCCACCTCTCCATGGCTATTGTGAGGCTAGAGGAGCTTCACTATCAATAATCCATGAAACCAAATGCCTAGAGGGAAGAAGCATCATGCAAAGACAACCATCCAGTGTCTATTCCTTGGAAGAACATTACACTTCTTCTTTAAATAATAATTGACTATTTAATGGACATCTTTTAAAACTGTTTCAAGCTAAAGTCAATATGATTAATTTCTCCCCAATTTATTACTTCCGGATATCTGCCTTCCACAAGCATTTTCTTTCTGAAACATAGATGAAAAAAAGGAAGCCACAAAATTAAGGCTTAAATGTGCCAAATTTCCATTTTAAAAACTGACCCTCCTCATGTACCCATGCACTCTGTTTTGCGGTTGTTTAGTAAAAACCCAGCCTCTCTCCTCAATGGCTCATTTTGCCCTTAATCTGCAGTACTCCACACAGAGATGTTTCTCAACTTGACTTCCTGGCTGTCTTCTGCTTTGTAAGCAGCTACTGTGCAACCCAAATCAGCAGAAACTTTGATCCTTTGCACAAAGAGTGATCATCTGCCAGCCACAGCACACAGCAGCCTTCCATGGGTTTCAGAATTGCAAGTTACAATTTGGCCATTCTGCAATGAATTAAGAACAGATTGCAGGCATCAGCAACCTTTGCCTGCTGGAGAATCAACAAAAACATGGGAGGAGTGCGAAAGAATAAAAAAAAAACCCATACTTTTAGTAGAGGGGAAAGTAACACATGTCTGGTTTATTACCATATTAAAGAAAACCCAATTTTCCGTCATTTCTTCTTTTTTTGCAGCAGAGGAAAATAAAGCTGTCCTATACTTAAGGACAGCAATTCCCACATTGCATTTCCAGCAGATTTTTGAACCTAAAGGAAAAAGCTATTTAAGAAGAGGAAGTCAAACCAAGATTAGGACTTTTTCTTTATTTATTACAAACTCTATATGGAGAATGTAAAATCCCTATGAAAATGCAGACATTCACCAAGATTCTCTGGTTTAACCTCAAGAAGGCAATTTGGACAAGATTACTGGGGCTTGAAATAAAACTGCAGTATGGGTCATTGGATTCTACTTAAGTCATTTTTAAAAGGTAAAAAATCCAGAAGGACTACAAAAAAAAAGACACCAAAGAGTGATAGTGATAGAAATGGAATATAATCAGCTTTTATTTGACCTCTGAGTTGTATAAAAAGGACATTTAATGTAAATGGGTTACATTCAGTTTTTGTTTTAATTATATCAAAAACATTATTCCAAAGGATGGAAATTCAAAACAGTACTTCAATTTCAAATCTATTCTGAGCTGCCGCTAATGTTCTGAAAGACTTAAAAAGATTGTCCAGTAGGGCACACAAGTTACAGAGCTACAGAGAAAGGGGGAAAAATATCTCATCTCCTGTTTCTTCACATCATTCCTATAAATTCCTCTATTGCATTTTACCCTACTATACTATCCTGTAATTTTATACACATCAATTAAGGAGGAAGTTCCATTGAATACTGGTAGTCCTTGACTTATGACCATAGTTGGGACAAGAATTTCCATTGCTAAGCAAGATAGTTAGTTGTTAAGTGAATCACTACAGTTGTTAAGGGAATTGTGAGGATATTAAGTGAATCCAACTTCTGCCATTGATTTTGCTTGTTGGAAGCCAATTGAGAAAGTCACAAATGATGATCACATGCCTGCAGGATGCAGCAACCATCAAAAATACATGCTGGGTGCCAAGTGTCCAAATTTTAATCACATGACTGTAGGGATGCTGCAACGATTATAAGAACGAGGACTGGTCATAAGTAACTTTTTTCAGTGTTCTTGTAACTTCAAACAGTCGCTTAAAGAAGGGATATAAGGCAAGGACTACGTATACAGTGGAATTACTTATAGTTTTAATTTATTATTATTAATTTAGGAAATAAATGAATTTATTATTATTAATTTAGGAAATAAATGAATCATGCATGTCACTTTTATTTGTGAAGGTAAAAAAAAAAATTCTGGATGATTTAAATCTTTCATCCCAGGAAAAAAAATGCTTTTATATTATTCCTTTTGATTTGTCTACCATCACAATGTACACAGGTATTGCAGTCTTGTCATCTATATCTTCAAAATCTGTACACAAACCACTCTTTTTAACAATTAAAAATTTGGCTATTTGATATGGAAACCTGCAACAAAGCAAGGTAACTCAATTCAGTTCTGCTTTCATGTAATATTGGAACCATAGCTGTGCATAAAGCAAAAAGCCAACATTTGAAAGGAAATTATTTTTTCCCCTTGATACTTTCCAGAATTACAGCCTGGATGTCTCTCAGCACAATCTTTTAAATTCCATTAGTTCAAAGTTATCTAAAGAGTACAGAATACTGTTACAAGCAACTTAATGACAAGAAAGCTGATGTCAGTGGATAATTATAGTATGTCATTGATGATTTTATGACATATTCACAGGCCCTTAGAGAGGGGTTTTCAGATTCCTAAAGTGTTACTTATACTTTTAGCAAAAGAATGTAGTTATATTTGGAAAGTGACAATCATTTTTTAAGAAGCTTGTTCTTTCTTCCCAAATCTTCAATATAAACATTTGTTAAGGTTAATAAGCATCCCTCCATCTTAAAACAGGTACACAAATGTTTTAAAAAAGCACTTTGCATATTTGTAAAAAAAAGGAAAAGTCAAAACTAAGATAGTTGGACGTTGGTAATAACACCAGTGTATAGTCAGTAGAATTTAACTCTTTTATAATAAGTCACAGGAAAGATTGTTTTCCGATGAGTCTCATGTATAAGTAAAGGGAATGAACTTAAGTTGGTGTTCACTACAAAGATTTCTACGTTACCAATTTGACCAGGCTAGAAAGAAGGAGACTGTGAATTCTAGTCCTGCCTTAGCCATGAAAGCTGGCTGGCTGACTTTGGACCCATTATTCTCTTTAGACCATGACATGTCAGTCAATTCCTGTCACCATCATATGGTTCAGCCTTTGGTTGCTCTGAAAAAAGCAGACTCTTCATTTGTGGGAAAATGCTAGGAAGGAAAAAAAAAGTGCTGTATACATCTATTATACAATATATAAAATCCTGGACATATAAAAAATAAATCAAATCCTGATTAGAGACTTCTGCCAAGGAGGGACAAGCCATATGCTCTACCTAGCCAATAGCCAAGTTTGGTACCATAAATGCTGTTTAGCCAGCCCCTCTCAGCTTCTCATGATATATGTGGACCTCCTCTCAGAATTCCTTATCAATAATGGCCATGTTGACAATTCTGAGAATTCAAGATCCACGTATTTAAAACTTTTCTAGCCAAGGAAAGTTTAATTTTAAAGAAAAGGTTTATTACAAGGGCCAACAATTGCTGAATCTTGTCTGGTTAGTGGTTTGCTGAAGTCTAAAATATTCTAGGCTTTACCTATGTTGTCGTCACCTACAGTTATATTTCCTGAACCAGCACATATTAAGTTATACTTAACTGAACTCTTTGCTTAGAAATGATTTGCAGTTGTCTAAAAGCTAGCAAAGCAGTTCCTTCACAAAAACATGGGGAAGTGTTTTATAATGAGTTAAAACACTGCTGCACCTAGCTCAGAGGTTAGGAGTTCTCCAGGGTTTCTTTCCCACATTGGTGTTTGCTAATCCTAATCCAAGGTATCTGGGATTTCACAAACTTCCTTTGTATCTGAACTTTGCTCTGTCATTGAGCTACAACTGCCTTCTCTTGATGTCATGTAACAGTAACAAAACAGGATTGTCACTTTCATTTATAAAAGCTTTCTGAGTGCATAATTTTTGTCTCTGGCCAGTGGCAGAGTGATCTGGAAATGGGGGAGATAATTACAGAGCTCTTGTCATGGTCAGATCACGCACTCCTTAGGATGGACTTCCGGACCACTGCCCCTCGCCGCAGGGAGACGGAACCGCCTAGATGGTTCCGTCCCAGGCGCCTGATGGACCCAGAGGGGTTTCTGACGGAGCTTGGGCCATATCCTGAGGAGCTAGGTCACGACTCGGCGGAACACCAGGCTGCGGCCTGGGATGTGGCC
>NW_015386793.1:96450-153628 GCF_001527695.2 Protobothrops mucrosquamatus
GAAACGTATAAACATTTTTTTTCCTTTTCAGTTTTGATTCTATCAACCTGCAACCATTATTGTGGTCACATATCAGTCATCTTAAATTGAGAAAATATTATTCAGTGTCCTTTCTAACAAAAGGCTACTCAGAGTACATATTCATTTCCCTTACTTGAATTCAACCACAAGTGATGTTTCTAAAGATGCAATGGTTAAACACCAGGCTAGAAAGAAGGAGACTGTGAATTCTAGTCCTGCCTTAGCCATGAAAGCTGGCTGGCTGACTTTGGACCCATTATTCTCTTTAGACCATGACATGTCAGTCAATTCCTGTCACCATCATATGGTTCAGCCTTTGGTTGCTCTGAAAAAAGCAGACTCTTCATTTGTGGGAAAATGCTAGGAAGGAAAAAAAAAGTGCTGTATACATCTATTATACAATATATAAAATCCTGGACATATAAAAAATAAATCAAATCCTGATTAGAGACTTCTGCCAAGGAGGGACAAGCCATACGCTCTACCTAGCCAATAGCCAAGTTTGGTACCATAAATGCTGTTTAGCCAGCCCCTCTCAGCTTCTCATGATATATGTGGACCTCCTCTCAGAATTCCTTATCAATAATGGCCATGTTGACAATTCTGAGAATTCAAGATCCACGTATTTAAAACTTTTCTAGCCTGGGAAAGTTTAATTTTAAAGAAAAGGTTTATTACAAGGGCCAACAATTGCTGAATCTTGTCTGGTTAGTGGTTTGCTGAAGTCTAAAATATTCTAGGCTTTACCTATGTTGTCGTCACCTACAGTTATATTTCCTGAACCAGCACATATTAAGTTATACTTAACTGAACTCTTTGCTTAGAAATGATTTGCAGTTGTCTAAAAGCTAGCAAAGCAGTTCCTTCACAAAAACATGGGGAAGTGTTTTATAATGAGTTAAAACACTGCTGCACCTAGCTCAGAGGTTAGGAGTTCTCCAGGGTTTCTTTCCCACATTGGTGTTTGCTAATCCTAATCCAAGCTATCTGGGATTTCACAAACTTCCTTTGTATCTGAACTTTGCTCTGTCATTGAGCTACAACTGCCTTCTCTTGATGTCATGTAACAGTAACAAAACAGGATTGTCACTTTCATTTATAAAAGCTTTCTGAGTGCATAATGTCTTTTTCTGAATATGTAAAACAAAAATAAAGACTGAAGCATATTCAAAGTGACTCTTGATTTAGAAAGCAAAAGCATACAGTACTTTCTTTTCTGATTGGAAGCCAACTTGATGTGCTAAGGAAAACAACATGGATGTGCATTGCAGTCTGTTAAAAATGGTGGTTAGTTCATATACAAGAGGAGAGAAGTTATCTGCTTGACAGAGTGCATGATTCAGAATGACCTTCTGAACAAACGCTTTGCACTACAACTGGAGAGCTAAAATGTTATAGCTACATGCAAGGGGCATTCAGTCCTTTACTAAACCATCATTGTTGGAATTGGCAAATTACTGACAACCAGACTGCAAAGCTTCACAATCTGCTCCTAACTGGCATACCTCCCATACAGACTGCCTTCCCCACTAAGCCCTGCTTATCCTTTGCATTTTCCAGTTCAAAGAATAAAATACTAAATAGGACTATTAAAACTCCAGGTACTGTCTATTTTATAGGCTCCAAGAACTGGAAAAAAACATTTTTAATATGGACTGAGTACAAAAAACTGAGCCTGTTTTATTGTTTTACACTTTTTTTCCTTCTTGAGGTATAGTCTTGCTAAAGTGAAGAGCCCTTAACCACAGGAAGTCTCTCCATATGTTAAATCATTAGAACCGGCAAGTATTATGCTAAAAGAGATGTCCGCTTTGACTTGAATGATGTGCCCTAGCAAATACAAAAACAGTCAGACATCACTGAACTCTACAATGGTCTACGGTGGCACATGTTGGCTGCATTCAACAGTCACAGGATTCAGGATTACACCTCTGGTTCAAAACAAGGATACAAAGGAAGAGTAGTAACCACCGAAGTCAAGAGAAAATTATTCTTCTAACCCAAATGGGTGATTAGGTTGTGTAACAAATGAGAAAAGAGGGTTGGTTTCTGTTACTACATCCTTTCAGTTGAAAGGCCGAATATCCAACTTCAATAAATTGTTCCTAATTGTTCCAAGTCAGACTTCTCATGAGCTCTTCCCCCAGAAATTTCTGATCTGGCCATAGACCAGTAAAGCATCAGTCACACGACTTAAACCTGCATCACCAAGAAGGTATCCTTCATATTAGTATAGAGACCCATATTTGGAGCTGACAAAGTAGAAGACTTAAGGGCTTCTATGTTTCTCTTTGTAGTGTATATGCATGTACACTAATACCTGAACCCAAGAAGTCTCTTCATACAGCAGCAATTGGGAAAGTCTAAAACCTAAGAGCAGATCTAGCCAGGTATTCCCCTAAGGCAGGGGTCCCCAACCCCTGGGCCCAGGCATGCCAGAAACCGGGCCGCACAAACAAGCAAAGGCCCATCCACGGGATGCACGCAGCACACAAAACCACGCCCCATCTGGTCCGCAGAAAAGCCTTTCTCCACAGAACCAGTAGCTGGTGCCCAAAAGGTTGGGGGACATTGCCCTAAGAGGGAATAATTCCCTGCAATATCATTCCGGACCAGTTGGATTCAGCAGCAACTTTTATCCACAGCCTTTCAGCTGCCCCCAGAAGCTCCTCCAGCCTTCACAAATACCTTTCCTGGGGAATTTCAAATGCAGGCAGTCGTAACTTAATGTCATGCTTTGGAAGAAGGGGGGGGGGGCTTGAAGAGATCACTTCTTTTTTCCAGTCATACAAAAGACATTCCTATCTTGTCTCCTTAAATAAACTCACATTACAGTCCTAGATAGATAGATTAGATAGATTTGATAGACAGACAGACAGATGTATATGTATATATAGTGATTTTAATAAGATATAGATATAGATATCTTACTAAATTTAGAGAACATTGTAGGGGGACAGCCACTAGCCAAAAAGCAGGAATCTAACAACATTAACAGATCATATTTAAAAGGCACTTGCTTCAAAAGTCTGGCTTATCTCCTCCCTTCATTTAAACTTACCCTATTAAGTATCTTTACATTTTTTTCATTCAAACCATGGATGATCCCTGGTAGAATGGTGGCAGGAAGGATAAGGGATCATTCATGCTTTGAGTGAAAAAGGATCCCTTATCCTTCCTGCCACCATTCTACCAGGGATCATTATCATCCCATTGTGACTCCGTGCCCTTAAAAACTTAATTTGAAGATTTTGAGCAAGACGGTGGTAAAGAAGTAGACTGAGTCTCTCCCCTTCCCCCCCCCCCCCGAATTAGTTATCAACCATATCTGACACACACGCGGCATCAGTTCCTGCCCATTGCTCAGTCTCCCTTTCACGTTTTGACCAAGTATCTGGAAATAACCTCCTCCCCCCGGGAATGTTTTCAAACCTTTCCCCCAGCTCGCCCCTGATCTCCATTGAATCCCTCTCCGATTCTTCCCCGGCGGCGCTTTTGGCAACCTTACCAGATGGCGATCCGGTGCTTCGGGTACCGCAGCCTGTCCAGACAGCCGAGGAAATGGGGCAGGGAGCGGGCAGCGTTCCTGGCGAGGATGGCCAAGAAGACGGTGGGCTTCTGCAAGGCGGACTCCGGTAGGGAGGACGAGCTGAGCATCGCCGCCGCTTCCTCCGGTGTGCCGGCGACACAGCCGTTCCCCTTCAGCCAGAGCGCGAAAGGAAAGTGAAGCAGAAGCACGAGCAGGAGCCGCGGGCGCAGCGAGGTGGCGGCGGAGAAAGCCGGGCTCGCAGCCATTTTTCGCGGGGATCGCAATTTCGGGCAGGGCTAGAGAAGCGGACCGGCTGCTACGGCGATAGTAGAAGCGAAGCTCCGCAAAGACCTCCCGGCGTACCTGCAGGTCCGGCTGAACGGGAAAGAGAGGAGAGCGGGCGGGAGAGCCGCTCCAACGAAGACGCGCTTCTCCTCCCCCCCTCCTTTCTTTTAATTATTTGCTCCAGGCGGAGGAGGCGGGGTGGGGGGGGAGTTCTGTCTTTGCCAAAGGCGGATTGGTGACGGCGGCAAACCTGCAGCCAATCGTGAGCTCCTGGCTACTCTTGGCGCAAATCAAAACAAACAATGCGTGCTTTCTCATTCTTTCTTTCCTTTCTCTCCGCAGTCGCCCCAAGGTCCCGGGAATAAAGCTAATCGGAGCCCACCAATAACAAACCAGAAATGGACCATCCCAGGCATCAGGCTGGCAGATTTGTGCAATCGTTTTGGAAATCCTGAAGAGCTTTTCATTTATTCATTTATGTATATATCTCATTCCATAAAGGTCAGAGGGTACAGTGATCGTCTTGAATTGTAATGCTTTTTATTATTATTATTATTTAAAATGTGGCAGGGGGGAAACCGTAATGTCTCCGACTTTCTGGTATTCTTCCTTGCTCCCTGAAAACTGTCTCACCGATACATTTCTAATACACAATTTCGTTATTGTTTAATACACATATAAGGGGAGAATAAAATATCCAAGGCTTTACATCTGATACACTTTAGTTTGAAGTGGGAAAGGGAAATTGAAGGATAACCCACGGTGTTTGTGCACTGCTGCAAGTAGTCCCTCATCTTTTTCTCAGCCTGAATGCATTTCGTGGAAACCATCTGTGATCTGATTTCATAGGAAACTGAATGCCAGACAAATCTGGTTCCCAAGGTTCTCATTACTGAGTAGTATGCTGAGGGCATGGTAATGCTCACCTGGGAGTAATGCCATTCCATTTGATGAAGTCTACTTAGAAACTTACTTAACCATCCCTTTGTTCATTGAAAGCGATCTCATGCATCCACTAGAACTGATCAACCACAAAATCTACAGGATACAGTTCCAGGTACACATTAGGCAGCCTATCAAATTTGATAGAACTCAAGTGCACATTGACATTGGACTGAAGCAGAAATGGGCTACCACCCAATTCAGGTATGTTAACAGAAAGCAACTGGATAGCATCTTCCTTTGCTTAATTCAAGCAAGTGAACCAAGAATAGCAACCAAAGAAAAAAGGGTCTTTCCCTAAAATCCTCTAGAATAGATAAATAAAGAAAAAAATCATTTGTATAATATAGGATGATGACTGGAGCAATATTAAACAAAAATCCATAACATCTACGACAGAAAGAGTAGGATGGGAATCCTACATCGGGACAATTTTAAATCAGTAACATCAGTATATGTTTAATATTAAGGGGTTTTTTTCTAACTAATATAGAAAGTTCAAAACATTTACATGATAATATGATCTCTATTCCTTACCAGTTAAGACTAATGAGAACAAGTTCCAGAAAACTGTTACATTTGGGGCAGTTTCCAATGTTACAGCAGCTTAGCTAATGCAGATTTTATTATCTTGTATCCCTGCAATTCTTTTATCCTCAAATATCCAGTTTTATTGAAATTAGGTTCCACCGCAGTAAATTTTGGCATTGCCATTAAGCCTGAGTTGTTTCCAAGTAAATATAATTTAAAATACAGTACACATGGTTTAGCAAATAAACAGAGCTCATATAAAATCTTAAATCATGGCTCACTTAATCATGATATATTGACTAAGGCACAGATGGCTTGATTTCCATGTGTTAAATCATAAAATCATGGCTTATATAAAATACCTGTATCCACATTACATATTAAGTTAAAATTAATCATCTCATAGCTTAGCAAAATCCAGCCAAACTGTTAAGTTACTGAGATTCAGATCACTAAATAGCTCAAATATAATATCTTCTGCAAGTAGCAGTGCATTTAAATACACGAAGGACCCATTTTCTACCAAGTAGAATGTCATTTTATCAAATCTGTAAGATGCTATCTTTCTCAAATTATATTTTCAATTAATATTCTCTGGAAGCACAACAGCTTCTTCTCAGCATTGCTAATTGATAGGGTTAATTTTAGGAAACACTTAATAAGACTATACTTCTAGAATTTCATACTTGTAACACAAGATTGAAATAACTGAACACTCAGCTTCCATTCTTGTAAAAGCAGTAATGAAAGAGCTTGAACAGATGTTCTTTATTTATTACTTTTTTCCTCCAGTTGATCTTAGAGAAGATCCCAAATTATTTCCAGACAGATTTAATCCTCCAATTTCTATTCAAGAAAAATACAATTTAGATTCTATGATAGAAATGCTAGAAGGATAATAATAGCAGAAAATTTGTAACACCAAGAGTTTTTTAAAAATTGTTTTCTGATAGATTTTTGCATTGATGTCCTTTAGTTGATGTAAATAAATGGGTGACATATAAATCTGATTTGAATTAAAAATATAAGCATTACATTCAGTCTCACAATTGTAATACATTTGATTTGATTTAGTATTAGCGCCATTAATAAATATGTTCCCAGACAGATTAGCTGTAAAGAAGAAATGTGTGCAAACTTCAGAAAACGGAATCAAACAAAATGAGAAGTTTAAGAAAAACTCTGAAATGTCATGGCTACTTTTATCTGTTAATATATAATTATCCACCTGTTTATTATTGGGGGAAGGGAGTCTACATTATATGGGTTTCCATTTGTAACACACCCAGGTTTTGTCATTGTCTGTAGAGGAAAATAGAATAGCTACCTGGGGGTCTTCTGACTTGTGGTGCTTGGATCCAATTGTATGCATACATCTCACCTATTAAAACATAAACTTATGGCTGCTTACTTTTCTTTGAATCTTTTCACTGGTTTAATCTGCAAACATTCAGAACTAATGTAGGTAGTCCTCGACTTATGACCAAAATTTATGTTGCTAAGTGACACATTTGTTAAGTGAGTTTTGTCCCATATCATGACCTTTCTTGACACAGTTAAGTGAATCACTGCAGTTGTTAAGTTAGTAACATGATTGTTAAGTAAATCTTGATTTTGCTTGCAGAAGGTCACAAAAGGTGATCACATGACCCCAGGACACTGCAACCGTCACAAATATGAGTCAGTTGATAGGCATCTTAATTTTGATCACGTGACCAAGGAGATGCTGCAACGGGCGTAAATGTGAAAAATTGTCATAAGTCACTTTTTTCAGTGCCGTTGTAACTCCAAATGGTCACTAAATGAACTGTTGTAAATTGAGGATTACCTGTAATCCATATTTCAATGGTCATTCCAGTAGGGAAAGAATACTCAGAAACCTATTGCTTGCGTGTAGAAGTCTGGAATTCTTACAATTCTAGAATCTTTACAGAAAGATCTCTTTCTTCTCCACGTTATCCAAGTCATTTTGGGTTTTGGTTTTTTTTTTTTAAAAAAACCTGTTTTTTATGTGCTGCTTTCAGAGATGTCCTGTTCTCTTACTTTGTTTCACATTCTATTGCTGGATTTGTACTTTGGTGCAATACTAGCAGGATGCAACATGGGAGGAATTTTTTGCCAACTCCGTTGCCCCCACCTTGATGTCAGAAGATCGCTTGACAGAACTTAAAAATTTATGCACAATGATAAAACGATAAAAGTTAAAATCTTTCTCATCATATGATAACCATAATTTAGATGAAGAAAATCTATGAAATTTTCCTTCCTATAAAACTCTTCCCAGCAATTTAACTATTAATTTGATATACCTTAAGGCAGGGGTCCCCAACTCCTGGTCCATGGACTAGCACTGGTCTGCAGCATGCCAGCAAGCGGGCCACATAAACAAGCAAAGCTGCATCCTTAGGATGCAGGCAGTATTCAAAACCACACCCCCTCTGGTCTGTGGAAAAACCTTTCTCCATCGCACCGGTCCCTGGTGCTCAAAAGGTTGGGGACCTCTGCCTTAAGGTATTAACATAGGAATCCCTCTATCAATCTTGAAATAGTATCAATATTTTACCCTGTAAAGTCATGGGATTTTAAATTATCTTTTTATATTAGTATTAGTCTGAAGTAAATAGTCAGAAACATTTACATCTACAAATAAGGATACTTAAATTTAGTTGCTTGAGAAGCCATATCATGCTGTTTAATATATATCCAGCACAGTAATTTAGCAGGTGTAAGAAAATTTAGTGCTAGACTCCTAAGTCTAATGTGTTTGAGGTACATAGATTTGTCTCAAATTCTGTTGTCTCAAAAATATGTCTTGCAAATCAGGAGCTGGTAAAGAAGGTTTGTTAGTTTAAAAAAAAATCAGAAATTGGAAGAAGAAATTAAAAAATGAGAAAGAGATAAGAAAAAAAATATTCTTAAGAATGATACGTTTGCTTGCTGAAAAGAGGAACCCTAAAGCTCGTTTAAAAGTTTCGCGGAGGAACTATTTTGTTGCAACACCAACCGGAACGAAGCTGAATGACACGCGAATTGGGAATGGAAAAGTCGGAGAGCGATTGCGGAGAGGGATCAAAGGAGGAGGGAGGTTCGGTTGCTGGATGCTCCGGGTTTTTTGGCCGGGAGGAGGAAACCCCAAAGCCCGGGAAATGGGCCCTTCGAGAGGACTGGCTGGCAACTCATCCTACGGTTAGTAGAAGAAGAACTGGGGGAACAAAAATCTCCCTTCTGATACCTGGCTTGCTCATCTATCTGTAGCAAAGTTAAATTCTTGGGAAATGCATCATTCATTTTTCGTAAAGCCCAGAGCTGCAATTCGACAACTTCAAGTATGCTAAAATAAAATGTAGAAATTTAGTGTTTAAAAAGGGTGAAGATGTCGTTGATGAGTAATAATTTTTTAAGCCACCTTAAAGAAGTTCAAGTACAAGGTATAACAATAATATACTCTCTTAGGACGAGGAATGGTGTGTATGTGCCATAAGTAGCATGAAAGTTTAAAATGTAAACGAAATGAGAAATAACCTATTTTATGTTGGACTTTTGATTAGTGCAAGTTTGAAATGGTCATGTTTCTCAGTCTCCAGCAAAACGGAAAATAAAAGAATAAATGTGCAGAGCTGGATCTTGGAGCTGGAGGATCTTTGACCATACCACACATTTCCCCTGAGGATAAATGTTATATTTTAAAGACTGTAATCTTTGTCCAGCAACATATGTAAAAGAAAACATATGCATATGTAAAAGAAAACAGGTCCCCAGAATTAGTACTTGACCATGTGTTAAGTTTGGCCAAGCCTGGAGGAAGGGGGAAAGGAACTGGTGCGTTATACTGTGGCCATGTGCCAATAAATTTATCATAATCTGTAATTTATCACCATGAAAATGATGTATAAGTATTAAGGAAGAAGATATTAAAAGGGGGGGGGAAGGATTCTGGAGCATTTTTTTAAAAGAACTATTTACCGATTGCCAGTCTGAAAAAAACAGAATGCTTTTTTGATGTGAAAATTGGTTGTTCCATAAGAAGAAATCAATGGAATTGGTTGGCAGAGAACCTGGATTTCAGGTGCATGTAAGAATGAAGAAGAAGGAAGGCTGGTTTCAAGTAAAGAGGGTGAGCTTAGTAGTGCAACATTTGTGGAAATATTTTCATCTCCTCGCTATAATGATATGATATGGTTCTCTTCTGGAAGGCCCTCTCTTTTGGGTAGCCCACTCAGTCCAGGTCAAAGCGGATTGTTTTCATTACTTGTCAAGGGCATCTTCAGGGGATAAGTTTTTCTCTTTGTTGCAGTCCCTGCCCTCTTGAATGGTCTCCTTCCCGTTTGGATAACTCCCATCCATATGATCTTCAGGAAATTGATGAAGACCAGGTTGTTTTCCCAGGTCTTGCTGACATGGTGACTATGGACCCACTTTCCCCACATTTTGTTTTGCTTTGGTCTGGTTTGTTTTGGTTTTGTTCTGGTATTTTGTTTCTGGTCAATTTATACAATGGTTTGGGTTTTTTTAGTTGTAAGCTGCCAGAGTTATTGTCAAACTCTGACAAAATTGTCAATTTAGATAAGTTCATAAATTTAATTTTTTTATTTAGATAAGTTTAATTTAGATAAGTTCATAAATTTAATTTTTTTTGACAATTTGAATAGGACTTTCTTGCTTAAAATTTTGGAGGATATGGACTNGGACTTTGGTGATAATTTTATTAAATGGATAAAATCAATTTTCACTTCACAAAAGACACAGATAATTGTGAATAGGAAATTAACAAACCCCAGTGAGATACAAAAAGGGACACTGATGGAACAGTGGAAAAATATGTGGTTAAGAGTATTGAAATTTACCATGAAAGAAACAGGAGGAAAATTGAGTTGTTCAAATTTTGGTATTTGAGAACACATACCTTGGATAGCAAAGGTGACAAGCAAGTACTGAAGCATATACAACCAGAGATATCACTGGAAGACAAAGATCACAAAATTCTGCCTTACTTATATTGGCCACTGGAAAAGGTAGTTATGTTCAGATTGATCAGTGGTAAAAAGGAAACAAGGCCACCCAATAACACAGTGGCTAGATCAGAGCATAAATTGAAACAAACCGTACAAGATCAGAAAATGTGGAGAGAGCTGGTCTGTAGAATCACGTAAAATCAGACTCAATTGAATGAATTCTGTTGACTCTTATCTATTACCAATTTGTCTTGACCATAAGTAATTCCAGTTCTTGTTTAGAGGAAGCATGGAATAAACTTGTACTCTTTTTGGATCTAACCCTGACTCTTAATTTATTGCGCCTGACATTACTGTTGGTATATGAGTCCAGAAAAATCATCTAGAAAGTATAAAGATACTTCACATTTGTGTTGGAAATGTGGACAACATGAAAAGCCATTTTATCATGCCTGCTCTACTTGTTTAAAAAGCCAGAAATTTCTGGGTTCAAATACATATACTGATAAAAAGAATTTTAAAGATCAACATTCAATTTAAACCAGAACTTTTTTTCTTGCTGGATGTAATGGACAGTCAGTTAGAAAAGAGCCATGGAAGATTACGTTTAGAGGATACTGATGCAATATATGCAACGACTCTGAAATACCCAGAATGGAGAATGGTTGGAGAAGATGACATAACTAGCAGAGATGGCAAAATTAACGTTTGATTAGAGGAAGATCAACAACTATATTTATTAGTGACTACAAATCCTTTGTGGACTTTTTGCTGAAAAAAGAAAAGAAAAATGAACTTGAGATTTATGGAAAAAGGAAATTATGATATAATTTTAGAGAGGGTACAAAATATGAATGCATTTATAGCTGTCAAAAACATCAGAAGCTGCTTTTTTCTACTTTTTTCAAAATTTACTATTTTTCTTTATTTTTCTTTGTGGCTTTTACTCTTAAAAATTCTTCAATGAGATTGTAAATTAAAAATATATATTTTTAAGAAGTGTTTTTAAGGCTAGGTATATGTAAGTTCAGAACCCTTGACAATACTTCTCTTTATGAATTTAGATTAACAAGCAGATTTTTGACAGAATGCAGAATTCCCATGATCCATTGTATTACCATAATAACCCCTTCTTATGTCTTTGCTCTGTTGAAAGGGCACGTTTTTGCTGCTTTTATAACACAAATAATCTGAGGAGTAGGATTGCATTAGTCTGCTCAAGCCTACAAAATAAAAGCTTTATAATACAATTGTTTTTAGACTTTAAATTCTTAAGATACAGAAGATACTGTACTTTACTTCTAAAATTGGCTGAAGCTTTAAACTATGCCAGATGTGGGTGAAATTTGCCATAGCACTTTAGCAAGGCTGTTGCTAGATCTTCATATACAATCAGGATAGGCTGGATCTGAATCTGGTGATTTATTTTGAATTATGCATGCACATCAAAAGAAAATAAGATTTGACAATCTTGGCTCCTGTGATGGTGGGAAATCTCTGGATATCATCATCATGAAATCAACAGCAGTAATAAAATACTCGTTCCTGTGTTCCCTATTGGTATGAGCAATAAGAAAAGTATGATGGTATTACTAGTTTAAGTACTTTGATATTTAACATTTATTAGATTTTTATTCCACCTTTATTACTCAAAATGACAAATATATAAAAATACTCCTTCCTTCTAACAATAATATGCTGACTTCATACTTTTGTCTGGTTTTTTGCTCCAGATTTTGAGCTCCAGATGATGCTTAGATTCCAATAACAGCAACAGACCATATCCCCAGTTATAACAAGACACACACTAATCTTGGGTCAAATCCTTCCATGTCTGGATTCTGGCACAATCATCTATAACGTCTTCTTGTGCCAGGTGCTAAGCAAAACAGAGAAATAAATCAGTTCCAGCCCAGAAGCTTAAGGCAGAACTAGACCTGTTTTATGAACCATCTATGCTGCTGCAATAAATTATTCCCTGCCGGCTACAGTTTTTGGAGGATAGTTTTATTGGCATTTAAAACACAATCTGCAAGGTTTTTTTTTAACAGACTTCGTCTAGCGTTAAATGTTTTCACTGACCTTTCCCCCTCCCCTATTTTTTGAAAGAACAGTGCTGTGTTTTTTTCTCAGAGTTCTGCCAAAAAAAACCCCTCTGCAATTGATGGGAAAATATTTTCAGAAATTGTGGATACAATTCTGTTTGGATTTTGTTGCCTAGAGCAAAGGTCCCCAACGTTTTGAGCACCAGGGACCGTTTCCGTGGACCGGAGGGGGCGTGGTTTCATGCACTGCCTGTATCCCGCGGATGGGGCTTTGGTTGTTTGTGCAGACCGGTTTCTGGCATGCTGCGGCCCGGTGCTGATCCACGGACCGGGGATTGGGGACCCCTGGCCTAGAGTATAATTTCTGAGAACTCTGTTAATGGATTTTACATCTATTGCTCTCCATTGTCTTGTTTCAGTTCACAAAAATGATGTCATTGGAAGTGGCTGACAGCAGAGGGGTATATGCTGCTTTCTTAGTTTATTTGGACCTTCTAGAAGGTAAGTTAGTGGAGATAGCTTAAAGGGCAACCTGTAAGATTGGTGTATGTGTGTGTAAATGCTGTGGTATGTGCAGTATTGACAAACAAATGCCAAGAATAGTTTTCATGTGCTTCATGAAATCCCTGGATTTCTGCAGTTACAGTTTAAAGCTGTGTCCTGTTGAAGACTGGGATTCCAGTTATCTTAAATGTCTACAAGTCCTCCCAACTTTAGATTCCCTGGGCAAATCTTAGCACTGCATATACAAGTGAACCTACATGCACATACACCCAAACTACATTCCTGAAAAGGTTGCTTTCCTGTGTTAAAAGTAGTGGAGATACTGGAAATTGGAGTAGTCGGAGTGTCCACTTGCTTTAGTGCCTTTGCTTGTGAGTTGGAGAAAAAGCATTAGGATGTGCCTCCCTGCTTATATGGGGTGACGCAGTGGCTCAGCAGTTAAAACACTGGGCTGGTTGGCTGGAAAGCCATCAGCCCAGGGTTAAGACCTAGCGCCATGTGACGGGGTGAGTGCCTGTCCTTGCATCAGCTCCTGCCAACCTAGCAATTCGAAAGCATGCAAAGGCAAGTAGATAAATAGGCACCACTTTGGAGGGATGGTAACACTGCTTTGTAATGTCATGCTGGCCACATGAGTGTGGAAATGTCTTTGGATAGCGCTGGCTCAATGTCCTTGAAACAGAAATGAGCTAGCAGAGTAAAATCTGCAGGGACTCTTTTACTTTACCCTGCTTATATTGCTCTCAAAGAAGTCTGTTAGGCTGTAAGACTTTATATGTTAATGCCATGAACATAATATCAAACATACATACATAGAGCCCACCCATTCAATATGCAACAGATGGGTGGGACACAGTATGTTCTGTGGCCACTGACTGATGTCCTTTTGATATGTTAGGATTACCACTCCTGGAATCACACTATAGCACACACACAGTTCAGATTTTTTGACTAGGCCATTGCATGCAATTACATATGATTAGCACTTTTGGGGGCAGATTCTCTGACACCAACATACTCATGATGAAGAATTCTATGGCTTCCATGTGGTGCTAAACTACCATTTCTAGTATTTGTAGCCCACATAGCAAAATTGGGAAGGGTGCTAGGAGAGATCAATTACCAATACTGGGAGGGCCACAGGTTACTTTTCTCTGGGTGTAGTCTGCAAAAAAATCCTGCCAATCTTCTCTATTTGGACAGGTAGCTTACTAAATCAGATTACCTATTTCAGAAAGTTGTTGTGAAATTAAAGAGAAAGAGAACAAACACAGTTGAGGGAAGAGAGCAAGGCAGATGTAATTAATCTATATCTTGAGGTTTGTAAGACCATGGTAACTAAATGTGTAAATGCTGGCTAGAACATTGAGGTCCTTCAATGAAAAGGTTATCATCATTGTTTCATAGTTCATTCTGGTTTTTGTTACTCTCTGGTATACCCTTCAGTTCGGAACTGGCACGAGGTATCCTTCACTGGGCTAGCAGAGTTCCAGCTGGTGTGCCTCCATGGACGTGAGAAGGAAACCGAGCCTTTGCAGGTAGTGGTGCCAACTCCTGCCCAGGTATCATTCAGCCATGAGAGGTGAGTGTCTGCAGAGGTGTTGTATTATTTGTATTGTGGCTCCGTCTTGTGAGCCCCTCTTATCGGAGGAAGAAGGCTCCGAACATGAAGGAGAGGAGATGGCTAGGCCTCCCTCTCCAGGACCCTCCTCTCTGGCAATGCCTCAGGTGTCTTCCGATGGAGAAGAGATTGACCAGGAGCCAGGTGGTTCAGAGATTGGCCAGGAGCNCAGCAGAAAAAGAGACGTGCCAGAGATTAAGCTGAGTCACTGGACCACACCCCACAGGCTATAAAAGGGTGGTGGTGGCCATTTGGACCTCTGTGACGGACAAAAGCTGAATCTCTGGCAAAGTAGTGTGCTGTGGTTTTAAACTGTGTGTATTGTTTTTGTTTCTGGGTGTTTGGAGTAAAAGGTCTTGGCAGGCAGCAATGGAGCTGCTGCCAAGTTTCTTATCTGTGAAGTGGTGTCTGGAGAAGTCTTTAAACCCTCGGCTGGCTGTTTGGGTGTGTGGGTCGGAACGGGGACAGAACAATTTGTTTATTTTTGCAGTTATATCAGACTTGATCTAAATGAGAGCTCTCTGAGAACTCACAGTGGTATGAATGTGTATCAGGAGATATTTTCTTATTTTATTCTGGAGTAAGAATATTATCACCAGGTAACTCCATAGCTGAAAAGGAAATTTAGTCTGGATCTCCTTGGTTTGAATACAGCACCTTCACTACTGCACTACATTGTCTGTTTTCTAAGCAAAATAGCTTAGCGTTTAGCTTTTAAGTAGCTTTTCTCAATCTATTAGCTTCCCTCCTTCCTATTCTCTCCCTTCACCAAGTAGGGATAACAAAGAAGGGTAGTTCATTACTATCCTTTCTTTCTGTGGGTGGGAAAAAAGAAGGAAAAATCTATCAGGCTTTCTAAATATACCCATTGAGTACCCAAATACAGAGCACCTTTAAAACATGTGCAGATGGAAAAGTTATCCCTGTAAAATGGAGATTTGCAAAATTTAATGTGGTCCTTGGTCCTTCTAGTAACTGAAAAGTGATACATGAGAGGATGAGAAGAAAGATAGGCCAGAGAGTTCTGGGCTTCTCCCCATGACTGATTTATCTATATAAATAAAAATGTAAATGTTCGTTTGTTCAAAATCTTAAATCTCCAAAAGTTCTTCAATGATTGCTTTGAAATTTTGACACAACGTTGCATTCGAATACGCGCGTGTTTTTATATACCTACTATTATATAGATGTCACACCTGTGACAGGTAAAAACATGCTTTTTTTGAAAAACAGCGACGTCTGTTGGACGTAAATTTAACCAGACTGAGCCACAGCAATGCGTGGCCGGGCACAGCTAGTATAGAATAATTTCAGTGTGCACAATTTGTACAGATTGCAAAATGGAGCTTTGCTGAATGCCCAGTGTTGCATCTTCCTTATCTGCTATTCTTTGCTGTTATAAACTAGAGCACAGCAGGTTTAAAGGAATAGAACAGATAACCAAATTGTAAAAAATAGAAATGAAAGATTCATCAGTGGTTTTACATTTGGGGGTGTATCTGAATTTCATTATGGCAGTTATAAACAATGGGAATTCTCTGTTCTGATCTGATTTCTGGATCTAGCACCAAATTATGAAACATATCTGGCACTTGACTTCCAAGTGTGCATTCAGTTTAATTGGTGTTGTTGGAAGGCTCTTATTCCTTCTGAATCATGTTTAATGGCCCAATGCATACATGTATTAACTTTTTAGTAAAATTCATTTTTATTGATTGGAGTTATAATCAGGGACAGATAAATGGATGCAAAATTGTGAAGTGTTACTCCCATAAGTCTCAGCCAGGTAGGAGAATTATAATACAACTATATTCCCAACCTCTGAAATCATCCCTTCATCTTCTACATTCATTATGTTTTTTCAAGTTGTGTGTCTGTAAATCCGTATTGTGAAGACTGTCAGCTCTGCCTTTGGCATCTGAATGAAAGAGGCCCATTGCTGGATGGCAGATTGAAAGATCACTTAGTGGTCAATCTTTTTAGTACAGCAAATATTTAAATGGATAATTCTTTCAAGCGGGCTTCTTTCTACGTTTGGTTTCTGCTTCATGAAGATCTTTTGCCCAGCAACCCTGTGTGGCTACAGCACGATTTCGTCTCTAACAGTTTGTGCTCATCGTCTTATGTACTTATGCACCATTTTAGGACTACCAGATTAGAACTGCAAAAATCTAAATGGCTGGCAGCAGGGAGTTGCTGAAAACTTCTATCCAATTAAGTAAAATAATAAAATCTCATGTTTTGGCAAAACACGTGAGAGCTCTGTATTCTTATGTAACATACATATACACAAACACACACGTATCTGATTACACAACAATATGTAATGATGCTTCCACCTGAAAAGGATGCTGACTTCTGTTTTAGCTTTTTATGGAGTCCCAAAGATATAAGAAACCAAGATGTTGAGGTTCAAACCCGGGTTTAAAGAATTAAAAAAAAAAATCTTTGAGGCAGCTTTACCTTTCCAGGAAAACATTTTTGGATACAAAATAAATTCTTTGTAATCAAGAGGATTTTCTTCAGAGTGCTTAAAACCACACTCCAAATGATTATAGTAATCAGAGTAGATGAGAATGAGTAGCAGGTCCCAGGTTCTCTTTGGCTTTATTTTCAAAATTAAGTAATAAATGTTGCCTTTTAATAGGCTTTCTCATTCCTGCTCTCTCCTTCCCTGTTAGTAAAATTTCTACATTCATAGCAATCGGAGCTAATTTTCAGATGAGTGTAGAAGGTGCAGGTATTTTTTTTTTAAATTAGTTTATTACAAGTTTCTTAAAAATACAAAAAAAAAACCCAGCTAACTAAAATATATTTGAAACCAAACTATAAACAGAAGTAAAGAACATAATTACTATAATAACAAACAGAAAACAGGGAAAACAGAAAAATAATGAATATGCCACTTGTATAACTAGTATGAAACAAGATACGAATATTTCAAATTAAAAAGAAATAAACACTGTTGTAAAATGTCATGAAATCTGTGCCAAAGAGAAACAATCATTTATTATTTTAAAAAATGCCTTTTCAAAAATGGGAACAGTATATATCCAGTTCTTAATACCTGGAATAATAGTGCTTTTCCCATTTCACAAAATTATTCCCTTAGTAATTTCCCATATTTGATATAACCAACGTTTCCTAAAGCCAATCAAATTTCTGATTTTTAGAATATAATTCAAAGTAACATTACTCTAATATACAGTATATAAGTAGATTGATAGGAACATCTCAATGTCAACAGTGTTAACACTTTCTCATAAATCTAATGTTTTAATAATAAACTCATAAAATAATGAAGGTGCAGGTAATATGGAAATGCGTATTCAATTTTCCTCTTTCCCACTGGGATGTTCATTTTTGGCCCTATAGGGCTTTTCAAGTAGAAAAATCATCTTGCCCAGTCTCTGGATTGTTCTTTGGTTCACCACAGAGCTTGTCAAAATCCCCATTCATGGCAGATGCGCTGTACAATGCTTTCAGTGTATTTACAGATAAAGAGCTTCACAGTCTGATTCCTTTCTCTGTTCCTTTAACAAATAATCTTTGTAGAATGAATTCCGCCCCAACAGTGATGCCTGAGGGCATCAGAAATGCTGACTTCCTTAGTGCCAGAGATAACTTCCCGTATAGGATATTCACATAAATCATAACCAGCAGAGAGTAGTATGCAGACAATCACCTCACACATTCCTGTTTCAGGTGAAATAACAATGACATCTTTGCTACCGTGCTGACTGACTGTTTTGGTTTTGGGTTTTTTTTTTAAAACTTGGTATCAGTTAAAAAAGAATATGCCTGCATTTGAATAATTGCAATGGGGCATAGAAAGGGGCATTGAAGTTAAGAATTCAAAGGGACCGCTCATGATTATATGTGCATAATAAGACTTGGTGGAAATGGGAAAGGATGGAAAAATGCAGGTAGTTCTCGACTTAAGACCACAATTGAGCCCAAAATTTCTGTTGCTAAGAGAGACATTTGTTAAGTGAATTTTGCCCAATTTTACGACCTATCTTACCACAGTTGTTAAATGAATTGCTGCAGTTGTTAGTAACACAGTTGTTAAGTGAATCTGGCTTCCCTAGTGACTTTGCTTGTCAGTAGGTCTCAAAAGGGGATCACATGGCCTGGGACACAGCAGCCGTCATAAGTATGAGCCAGTTGACGAGTATCTGAATTTTGACCATGTGACCCTGGGGATGCCGCAATGGTTGTAAGTGTGAAAAACTTACATTATAAGTTTGAACTGTTACTAAACGAATGGTTATAAGTCAAGGATTATCTGTAAGGGAATGAGCTGATTCTTGCCATTTTGGAGTTAGAATGATAGATTTGATTTCTGATACTGACACTGGACAACAGGGAGGCATGGCCAATAGTGAAGGACATTTGGGCACCACAGTTCAGCAAAAATACAAAGGTTTGGAAGTTTCCCACCCCTAAACTAAAAGCTTTGCGGAATTTGATGGGACCGTCCAAGGGTGAATTGACTTGGTGACCTCATGGTCACATCCATGCAGCTTCTTTGGATAGTATGTAAGTGGTTTGTCATTGCTGCCTTTTTGTCCCTTTCCATATGCTCTGACCCATCTCAGCTTTTGAGATCTGCAGTGTATACATTTATTGGAATAACTAAGGGGAACAAATAATAGATATGAAGTGGAAGAGGTTAATATAACACTGTAAATGTAAATGTATGGGTTAAACTAGCACCTTATATTAAGACTAGAACTTATTTTTTCATTTCTTATAATGTAAAACTTTGCTTTTCTTCACATTGAATCCCATTTTGTTGGATAGGGCCCATTGTTCAAGTTTGTCTAGATCTTTTTGTATCCTGAGTTTGTCTTCTGGGGTGTTGGTTACTCCTGCAGTTTGGTGTCATCTGCAAATTTGATAAGTTCCCCTTCAATTCCCTCATCTAAGTCATTTATGAAGATATTGAAGAGTACTGGGCCTAAGATGGAACCTTGTGGTACCCCACTGCTTACTTTTCTCCATGTGGATGTAGTGCCATTGAGGATTACTCGTTGAGTACGGTTTGTCAGCCAGCTACAGATCCATCTGGTGGTTATGTTGTCTATTCCACCTTTTTCTAGCTTACCAAGGAGTAGGTTGTGGTCTACTTTATCAAATGCCTTACTGAAATCTAAGTATACTACGTCCACACCGTTTCGCTGGTCTACTAGTTTAGTCACTTTATCAAATAATGAAATAAGATTGGTTTGGCATGATCTGATTTTAACAAACCCGTGCTAGCTACTACTTATAACTTTGTTTCCTTCTAGTTGTTCGCAGATCTGGTTTTTGATTATCTTTCCTAGGATCTTCCAAGGTATTGATGTTAAACTGATTGGTCTATAGTTTCCTGGGTCCGTTTTTTTCCCTTTCTTGAAGATGGGAAGGTCCCGGTGATTTATATTCGTCAAGGTCGGATAGGTGTTCTCTTACCATTTCCTTGCTTATTTTAATTTTTGTTTTTAGTATGTCTTTTGCAGTGGTTTTTTTGGTATGTTGGGCTATAGTTTCTTTTTGTGTGAAGGCTGATGCAAAGTATGAGTTAAGCAGCTCTGCTTTCTCCCTGTTGCCTGTTATTTCCTTGCCATCTTCTCTCTTTAGTTTCCTTGACTTTTTTCTTCTTGTTAATATGTTGGAAGAAACTTTTTTTATTGTCCTTGATTTCTGTTGCAAGTCTTTGTTCGTTCTGAGCCTTTACTTTCTTGACTTCAGCTTTGCATGTTCTGGCTGTCTGCTGATAATTGCCCTTAATTATGTGCCCCTCTTTTCATTTTTTGTATTTGTCCTTTTTGTCTTTCAGTTTGTCAGAGAGATCTTTGTGCAGCCATGCTGGTTTCTTCTTGAATTTCTTGTTTTTCTTTCTCAATGGTATTATGCTGGTATGGGCTTTTATGATTGCATTTTTCAGGGTTTCCCATACTTCTTGGGTTGCTTTCTCCTTTAAGATTTTCATCCATGGGATCTTTCCTAGGTTCTCTCTGACTTTGTTAAAGTCAGCTCTTTTGAAGTTTAAGACACTGGTTGGATTGTTTTCTATTGCTAGTGTTTGTGTGTTGTGTCGTTTGTCCCAATGTGGAGGAGGAGGAAGAAGGGGTAGTAATCTGTAGGCCTAATTATTTTGGTTATGTTCTCAGCCATATCTTTGATTTTTGCTCCAGGGAGACAACATACCTCCCTTGATTGTATGTTTGGTCTGCAGATGGATGATTCTGTTCCTTTGAGGATAGAATCTCTTACCAACACTCTCCTTCCTTTTTTGGGGGCTGCAGTCTGGAGTGCTTTTCTGTTTATCTCAGGTGTGTTTGCTGATGTGGCTTTTTAAGGAATATTTGAAGTGACTTTTTAAGGGATATTTGAAGTTGCTTCTTTGTTAGGTGTCCGCATGTTTTCTATGAGGGGGAGGTTGTGGGTCTGTGTGTTTCCATCTAAGGGGAGAAATCGATTGCTCAGTTTTAATGGGGATGGTTCTGGTTGGATAGGATTGGACAGAAGGAGTTTGTTTGTTGTATGCTGTTTCTTTCTTTGAGCGTTGTGTTTCCTTCAGTGTGTGACATACCTCCATTTGTCTTCCTCCAAGGGTTTATCAGTAAGGTCAAATCCTCTGTGAGTTATTTGTTCATTATTCGCTTTGATTTGGATGCTTTGATTTGGATGGAGCTTTGTTTCGTACGTTGGGGTTTGGCTAGAGTTGCCTCTAAGTTCCTAACTTTTTCCTGTAGTAGTTCACATAATTTGCATCTGATGCAAGTATTGTCAACTTTGTTTTCTAGCAGGTTTTCATTATAATAGATGCAGTCCTTGGGGGGAAAAAATCACAAAGCTTTTAGAAACAGAGGGTAGGTATTAATAATACAGAGTACATGCTGCATTGATTTCAGGTGAAATTTAAATGAAATGGGGCTCAGTGATGACTTTTATTCCTTCCTTCCATTTTTCCAGGTTAAGACAGATCATGAAGAGCAGTCCGTGTTACGTCCGCTTTGGCCTAAGGGGTGAAAGATAGTGGGACCGTTATCAACTTTGTCTAAGATGTTAACAGATGATATTTAACTGCCTACCAAAACATTACGGTCTAGGAGGCCTGTTAGGACTTCTACGTCTGTCGTTTGTTCCCTCCTTCTTCTCTTTTTCTGACAACTCTACTTCCCCTTCGCCTATTCCGTTCTCTGGATTCTTCTAATGTAAATGAGTCTGATATTAAAAGGGGCAGCTGGAAGTTGGAACATTTGTTGGAAAATCCCCACTAAAGCTGGAGAACTGGCAAGATTCTCTTGTAACAAAATCAGACATCAAAGATGCCGCAGACCAGTTCTAAAATCTGTCTTCTATTCACAAGTAACATCAACAGTGTAGCTGTATTTCAATAAACCATCTTTTTTGGAGTGAAAGAGAATTCTACCTTTTATTTCGGAGGCAACAGTTGCCCTAATAATTTTATAAAATATCTGTTTATTCCAATGAATTGCTTTATGTGTATTACAATAAAGTATTCACAGTCCCTGCTGTAGTTACTTGTATGATTGCAGTCTCCTTGCAGTAAAAATTTGTTATCTTTCACACTCATATAAGGGGGGACAGGTTCCCCCCCCCTTTTTTTTTCTGTTTCAGATCTGGTGTAGCTGGAAAAGATACGGATAGCTGCCAGTATTTGCAATACCATGATCTTGTTTGGAGATAATTCTCCGGGAACCATTAGAACCATAAGAAATATTATATACGTAGCACCATCCAGTCTGTGTACCATATCTTCTACCTTTTTAAGGTTTATTGCGAGAATCCTATACTAAAGGAATGGAATTATCACCTCCTGGTAAACCAATTAAGATCAGGTTGCGATGGTAATTAATACATGTAACTTGGGCTGGACTTACATAATCGCAGTTTTCCAAGTTTGGATTGTAGACATTTGCTGTCCCAAGTAGGTAATATCATCAATGGACTAGTTTTGAAGTATGGCAGTGTGATACTACTACAAGAGTAGTGGGAGGATATTCTTTTTCTGTCCTCATTAGGTTGCTCGCTTGGGAGTCTTAGGTAGAGATAGGAGAGGTCTTTTGTTGTGTGGTGGTTGAGTGAGAGGGATAGTCTTGTTGTGACTTGAGGTGATGCACTAGTGCTGGGCATTTGTTTATATCTTTTCACAGGTCCCTAGATGGGCAGCAAGGGGGGGGGGGGCTCAGTGGTTAAGATGCTGGGCTTGTCACCTGGAAAGCTGGCAACCCAGGTTCGAGACCCAAGCGAGCACTGCCCTCTCTAATCAGCAACGACTAGTGGAGTAAAATCTGCAGGGCCTCCTTTACCTTTTTTTACCTTTTATAGGTTCCTAGATAGAGCTCTTCTATTGCAGGGCTTTTCAACCAGCGGTACGGGTACCACCTGTGGTACATTGGCACCTGGCAGGTGGTACGCGACCATCCTAGAAAAGTAGCAGGGGAGGGGAATGAGCTGAACCGGTGGCAGCACCGTACAAGCCTGAGCGAGAGATGGCTGGAGCTGCAGGGCTGTCAGGGCTCAGTGGAAGCGCCAGGATCAGCGCCAGGCTCCAGCTGGAGCTCAGCGCTGATCCTGGCGCTTCTGCTGAGCCCCGAAGAAGCGCCAATCAGCTGGAATGTTGCAGCATCTCCAGGGTCTTGTGATTTACATTCAGATGCTTGGCAACTGATTCATATTTATGACGGTCACAGTGTCCCAGGGTCATGTGAAGTGACCAAAACCTGCTGCAACCACCCAGCAGACGGGGGGAATAAAAACCAAATATCCCCACCCCCACCCCCACCCCGCTGCCAATCCTCAACAGAAATGCTCACAACAATGAAAACCTCGGACAGGAGGAAGAGCGCGGCCAGGCGGGCAGGCTCAGCTGTGGCTTGGGGGGGCACTTTTTTCAGTGCCATTGTAACTTCGAACAGTCACTNCAGGCACAATGCAGGCGAAACCGGATTCCCCACTTTCTATCACCCTGGCAATAGTTGAAACAGATTCTACAATTGTCTACTATAAATTGACGGATGGTTTTGTAATGCCAGATCCTCCGGACAATCCTGAAGATGCAGACAGCAAACAAGGGAGGAAGAAGAGAAAAAGACTGTTGAGATGAAGGGGAAGCGGATAAGGTTTCTCTGGATTCTTCTAATGTAAATGAGTCTGATATTAAAAGGGGCAGCTGGAAGTTGGAACATTTGTTGGAAAATCCCCACTAAAGCTGGAAAACTGGCAAGATTCTCTTGTAACAAAATCAGACATCAAAGATGCCGCAGACCAGTTCTAAAATCTGTCTTCTATTCACAAGTAACATCAACAGTGTAGCTGTATTTCAATAAACCATCTTTTTTGGAGTGAAAGAGAATTCTACCTTTTATTTCGGAGGCAACAGTTGCCCTAATAAGGGTACTAATTTTATAAAATATCTGTTTATTCCAATGAATTGCTTTATGTGTATTACAATAAAGTATTCACAGTCCCTGCTGTAGTTACTTGTATGATTGCAGTCTCCTTGCAGTAAAAATTTGTTATCTTTCACACTCATATAAGGGGGGACAGGTTCCCCCCCTTTTTTTTTCTGTTTCAGATCTGGTGTAGCTGGAAAAGATACGGATAGCTGCCAGTATTTGCAATACCATGATCTTGTTTGGAGGTAATTCTCCGGGAACCATTAGAACCATAAGAAATATTATATACGTAGCACCATCCAGTCTGTGTACCATATCTTCTACCTTTTTAAGGTTTATTGCGAGAATCCTATACTAAAGGAATGGAATTATCACCTCCTGGTAAACCAATTAAGATCAGGTTGCGATGGTAATTAATACATGTAACTTGGGCTGGACTTACATAATCGCAGTTTTCCAAGTTTGGATTGTAGACATTTGCTGTCCCAAGTAGGTAATATCATCAATGGACTAGTTTTGAAGTATGGCAGTGTGATACTACTACAAGAGTAGTGGGAGGATATTCTTTTTCTGTCCTCATTAGGTTGCTCGCTTGGGAGTCTTAGGTAGAGATAGGAGAGATCTTTTGTTGTGTGGTGGTTGAGTGAGAGGGATAGTCTTGTTGTGACTTGAGGTGATGCACTAGTGCTGGGCATTTGTTTATATCTTTTCACAGGTCCCTAGATGGGCAGCAAGGGGGGGGGGCTCAGTAGTTAAGATGCTGGGCTTGTCACCTGGAAAGCTGGCAACCCAGGTTCGAGACCCAAGCGAGCACTGCCCTCTCTAGTCAGCAACGACTAGTGGAGTAAAATCTGCAGGGCCTCCTTTACCTTTTTTTACCTTTTATAGGTTCCTAGATAGAGCTCTTCTATTGCAGGGCTTTTCAACCAGCGGTACGGGTACCACCTGTGGTACATTGGCACCTGGCAGGTGGTACGCGACCATCCTAGAAAAGTAGCAGGGGAGGAGAATGAGCTGAACCGGTGGCAGCACCGCACAAGCCTGAGCGAGAGATGGCTGGAGCTGCAGGGCTGTCAGGGCTCAGTGGAAGCGCCAGGATCAGCGCCAGGCTCCAGCTGGAGCTCAGCGCTGATCCTGGCGCTTCTGCTGAGCCCCGAAGAAGTGCCAATCAGCTGGAATGTTGCAGCATCTCCAGGGTCTTGTGATTTACATTCAGATGCTTGGCAACTGATTCATATTTATGACGGTCACAGTGTCCCAGGGTCATGTGAAGTGACCAAAACCTGCTGCAACCACCCAGCAGACGGGGGGAATAAAAACCAAATATCCCCACCCCCACCCCGCTGCCAATCCTCAACAGAAATGCTCACAACAACGAAAACCTCGGACAGGAGGAAGAGCGCGGCCAGGCGGGCAGGCTCAGCTGTGGCTTGGGGGGGCACTTTTTTCAGTGCCATTGTAACTTCGAACAGTCACTAAGCGAACTGTTGTAAGTCGAGGACTACCTGTACTTTATCACTTTTTTCCTTTTTTTGGGGGGGGGTCATCAAGTTTTTGATACCTTGCTAGGCGACTGGTGGTACTTGGATGTTGCCATATCCTAAAAGTGGTACAATGGGTGAAAAGGTTGACAAGCCCTGTTCTATTGTTTATCTCTGTTGATGGCAGCTTGGTGGGAATGCTATACTTTCAGCAATTTGGCTTTTTCCCATGTGCCTTACTCTTAAGATTTTCATTTTTTAAAAATTGAAAATGGTTATAGTCAGTATACAGGTAGTCCTCAATTTACAACTATTTGTTTAGTGACCATTCAAAGTTAACAACAGCACTGAAGAAACTGACTTACGACCGTTTTTCCACACTTAGGAGCCTTGCAGCATCCCCATGGTCACGTGATCAAACCTTGGGCACTTGGCAACTGGCATGTATTTATGACGGTTGCAGTGTCCCAAGGTCATGTGATCCCCTTTTGCCACCCTCTGACATGCAAAGTCAATGGGGAAGCCAGATTCACTTAACAACCTGGTTACTCACTAAACAACTGCAGTGATTCACTTAACAACTGTGGCAAGGAAAGTCAGATAATGGGGCAAAACTCACTTTACAGCTGTCTTGATTAGCAGTGGAAAATTTGGATTCAATTGTGATCATAAGTCAAGGACTACCTGTAGTTACTGTATAGGTATAGAGCCAGTTTGGTCTAATGGTTAAGGTGCCAGATTAGAAACCAGGAGATTGTGAGTTCTAGTGCCATTTTAGACATGAAAGCTAGCTGTGTGACTTTGGGGCAATCATTCTCAGCCCAACCTCCCTCCCTGAGGGTTGTCGTGGGGGAAAATAGGAGGAGGAAGGGATATTAGGTATGTTCATTGCCTTGAGTTATTTATAGGATAATAATGGCAGGAAATAAAGAAGTAATAAAAAAATCTAAATAATTAGAATAGAACAGTGATGGCGAACCTTTTAGAGACTGACTGCCCAAAAACCACCTCGCCCCTGCCCTGCCCCCACCTCTCCTGCCCGCAGGGCCACCCACCACCTCCACGGCCCGCCACAGCAGATCACCCAGGCAGCCCAGCAGCGTCATGGCCATGCCCTCTGTCCGCGGTCCACAGCATCATCTGTACGCAATGGGGCGCAAGGGCGGAGTCTTGTCCCTGCTGCCCGGCTGCCATGTCCTTGGCTGCGCTGCTCTGCGCAGGCTGCGCAGGCGACTCTCCTCCAGGGGGGCTGCTGGTGAGGGGACCATGGGGAGGGGTGGGGATGGGGCGATGGCGCGCGTGCCCACAGAGAGGGCTCTGAGTGCCGCCTCTGGTACCTGTGCCATACGTTCGTCACCACTGGAATAGAATGTTAATGTATTCCAAGATGTCTCTTTATGTTTTTTAAGAGTCTTGGATTCTCTCTTTTCAAACTTTGTTGTAGAAATAGTATGTGTGCATGTTCTCAAAACCTATTAAATATGTTCAGGTGTTTAAAGACCCCACAAGCGCATTTTCAAGCACAAAATTACTTATCATTTCAAAAGCAGCAGGAGAGCCAAAGAAAGGCAAAGGGCTAGGGGATTAGATTCATTTTATTAACTTTATGTGTTCTGCACCTGCAAAAATCCAAGGAACTGCTAGATGCAACAGAGAGTTAAGAATTTTCTGTAGCTCGCTGTTGCCATTTAGCACTTATTGGATGCTTGCAGCCCAGATCCAGTAGTCTTAGACTATATAATTAAAGTCTGAATATAGAGAGCTCATGCAAGTGTTGCTGTTTATCTGTTTTCTAGTCTGATATTTGGAATCAGAGTTAATTGTAGCAATATGTTATTTTGAAAAATGCTTGTAAGATGTATATTGCTGCAAGTCTCATTTGACTTAAGTGGGACAACCTTAACACTGTGCAAATGTGGTTCTGAAGAATCATGCACCCGTTCTAATAAATTTTCCAAGCTAATTTTGCTGACTTTTTCCTCCCTTTCTGTAAAGCTATGTCAAAATTGAACAGCCCACTCCCAACAGAGGGGGAGGGATACAACATCATCTATCTCCAGTCTACAACACAGTCCTTTCAATAGTTCCAAGAAGTCTCCACACCCATTTCCACTTCTCAAATGACCCTGAGGACACAGATAAATCTCCAAGTGACCTCAATGACTCTCTAAAAGAATGCAAATGATCAGCTGTCTGCAAGGAGTATAAATCCTTCTATTCTCCACCATCCAGTCAGAACTGAAGAAGCTTCTTGGATGAGAAGCAAAACGTCTTCAAAGAAAAATAAGAAAGTCCAGTTGCCTCTTGAAAAAGCACATTTGGGACACTTCTCCACATTTACAGCACATTTGAACAGCATTGATACTTAATGTCTCTCCAGCTACGGTTCAAAGGATAAAAGCCCCCAGCAAAGCAGGTTTCTTTGTTGATGAATGTTTGATTTGATGTAAATTGCTTGACATGTTTTGCTGATATTGTTTGATCTAGAGTGGTTGCTTCATTTGTTTCTCAATTTCTGAAGAACTCAAAATTGTCCCTCCTGCCTTTTGGTAATAATGGCATGGCTGAAAGTAGGGAGATGATGCGTAAGTGGAAAGTAGGGAGATCCTGAGTAACAAGGAGATCAAAAGCACTGGTGATTACTTTTAAGCAACACATGACTGTAGCAACATTAAATTAAAAAGAAAAACTTGAAATATGTTCTTGACACACTACTGCAACCTTTCATTTTGCAATGGGATATTTTATCCAATCTTAGCTTGCACTGGGTCAGCATTTGTTTGAAACATACAGAATGACAAAATACAAAGTGTTCCAGAGCATGTCTTTCAGAATATACTTGGTTTACCATTTGTGTTCTCCTGGTATAAGTAAGAATACATTTTTAACACAAAAGAGTTATATCTGGACAAAGTCAAATTCACATACTTTTTTCCTCTCAAAAAAAATCAAACATATAGTTGTTTGTATACACCAGAGGGCGCTTTTGCACAAATCTTTGAAATCATGATACTCTACTTTTAATTACTATTACTTTTAATAGTAATCATAAAGAAATCATCCAGTGTAAATAAATGGAACTTTTGCCATTCATAAATAAGCAATAACAAAATATCAAAACACATGACAGTGAGCCACAACAACAATGGATTGTGAATACTTGAAGTGTTTCAGTTCATAAAATAAATACTTCATGTACCAAATATTTTGCAGAATGTCTTCTGCTGTAATATCAGTAAATCTAAAACAACCAGATCTCTGCTTCAGAAATTAGAAAGTACCAAACTCTAATCCTTTGCTACTCTCTAATGGTCATTCAGATTTTTGCACACCAGATCTGGTAGCCCTAGAAAATTGCTGTACAGGTCTGAAAAAGAGAATTAAATTCTCTTTTTAATTAAAAAAAATCTGATTTTTTAAATTAAAATAATACGGCTTTTTTCAAACTAAAGACAAACACTAAAAAAATAAAAGAACACCAAATCATGATAAAAAAATAAAAGAATCTTAAGAGAATAAAATTTGAGAGATGGGTTCCTTTTTTCTCTCTTACACACACACACACACACACACACACACACACACACACATGACAGAGAAAGAGAGAGAGAAAAACAGAGACAGACAGAGAGGAATACTGTACATAGATGATCCATGAAAAATACAAGTGTTTTAACAGAGGTTTTCTGAGGGAATTAAGGATGGAATCACAACAGTACCAGAGTTTGTAACATGTTTGCTTCTTGTATTATAGTGTATTGGGGCAAATTAGTTGGCATTGTTATTAAAATACCACCAAAATTGTGATCAAGAAGGAAAAATGAAGGCATTGAAGGCATTAGTGCAAAAGAGTGCAAAACTGATACACACCAGAGGCAAGAACATTCCTTGTGCAGAGTTGGGGAAAAACAAAGACTGAATTATAGCTCCAGACTTTCTTAACAATTTCAGTGCTAGCTGGTAACTTGTGGTCTGGCTGGGGATAGTTCAGATACTTTCTCAAGTCTCCTTTGCATTTATGTCAGCTCTAAAATGTAGACCAGATTAAGAAACAAAAGCCATATTGGTTTAAAACTCCTTTTATTGGAAGAGCTAGAGCACGGGTGTCAAACTCACAACGTATCGTGACTTTTTTCCATTGCCGCCAATGGGGTGGGCGAGGTTTTGGCATGATGCATCCGGCTCACGGGCCGGCAGTTTGACACCCCTGAGCTAGAGGAACCAAATCTTTCAACTCTGAATGTGCTCCCGTTCCCCCACACACACTTTAATCTTTGTGTGAATTCGGGAGGGCCTGTCTGAAGTATTTTCTTAAGTTTGTCTCTTGGAAGGAGCTCAAGTCTGATTGTTGCCTTGGTAACAAATCTTCCCTCTGTCCTTTAAGGCTATTCTCTATGCCCTCTACATCTTGGCTCTATAACCTGGAAACCATGGACAGCAATCTACCAGACTGGGCTCAGAAGCCTCCTTGGAAAAGCAAAACACAAACAGCTGCAGCAGAGTGGTTTTTTTTTTTCAATTTTCCAGAGGGAAAGGATGCTTGCTTTCTTGTGAAAAAAGAACAAAGATAGGCCGGGCTGGGAGATAATTTCCTGTGAGACTGAGGGCCAGAAGGATGGCAAGGAACATTCTGGTGAATAGGATCTTTGTAACTAATTATATGCCTCATGGCAACTGTTTGGTGGATGGGAAAACTCATCTATGCTCCCCATCAACTTTATGCAAGAATACCTGCAACATATTTTCAAAGGGCCATGAGCCCCCAAAAGGTTGAGAGCCTTCTGACAAACTTCACCTTTCCTCCTGAATATTGGTGTGCTGAATTTCTTTTGTCTTCATTCTTGTCTTTTTGCTGTTGTCTTCATTATTATAGTTGATGTGATTCCAACGGGTAGTATCGTAATCAAACAAGCTTGACGATGAACAGGACAAAAACAGCCAGGGAAGTGACTGAAGCCTGGGAAATAGGCCCCTCATCAGCCAACAGGGGTGATGATTTACCACCAGCTTATCAAGTACTTAGAAGGTGAGGGCTGGGCATCACAAGCAAATGACAGCTAACGTAAAAGCCTGCCATCAATACAACAATCAGCATCTAAAGAGCCATATACAACAGGCGCTATGTAAATACCACACACAGAACAGCCCAAAGCACATACTCTGCTAGAGAGAAGTTCTCTAAGGATGGGCTCCAGCATGAGTCTGAAAGCTTGGAAGACCTTTGGTCCCAGGGACCAACCCAGATTGGAGCCTACAACATTATTCTGGGACACGTATATATTTGCCTTCGTTCACAAACAACCTGTTTTTAAAAAGCTGCTTTGAGAGGCCTTGGTCCATCTGTTTTCATGCTCTTCTAGTTGTGACTCAGGGCGGAGATTTATAGCCCCATAAGATTTTTTTTAAAAAAAGCAAAAAGAGGAATATGTGCAGATGTACCTTATTCCAAAGTCTTGATCCTTACATGTTTTGAGGATTTTTCCTCAATCGTGTTAGAGTAGAGACTATGGAATGAAGAATACATGTAGCACATTTCTTCCATTTTTCTTCTTTTTTGGGCCCAGAATCTCTGTTTCTATTGGCCTCATAAGAACAATCATCAATTTCAATGGGCTTCAGATGCTCTAAACATCATCTGAATATTTTGCTATGAACTGGGATGAAAAACCTGAATTTTGTTTTGTGTTTTTCATTTCCTACCAACTTCCTGAATTACTGCTTTAAGCAGAGTCACGGTGGTGGTCTATTTTTGAAATACCCACCCTATAGCTCCCTTGGCTACCTCTCTTACCCAGCTGCCATGTATCTTGGGGTCTGGTGCTGATGTCTTCTGCCTAGTTTATGGGAGATATCAAATTTCTCTAAAGTTTACTTTCTCTTAAAATATTGGAACCTGAGTTCATGTTCCTAAGTGATTATGCCCACAGTCACTAGCTTTCTGATGCTGAGGGTAAAATTGCTTGATTGTGTAAACCAATTTCATACAGAGGCACAATCCTATTGGGCCTTAATCAAGGAAAACAGCAGTACGTATGTGAAGTATGTTAGAGGAATTGGCAGGACATGTGCTAATGGCAGCAGTACACAGGCCAATATATTCCACATCTGAAATCTCATTCCATCCAGCAGGTATCCTGTTGTCTTGGAAAACTGTAAAAGTGGAATGTTTTAATATTTTACTAGAGAACCAGTGACCTGTTGAGATATTTCATTACATAATACCCATGTACTCCTGTGCACCCATCCTGACCCTTGCTGTGTCTCTCTCATACCCTCACACACACCTTCATATTCATTCCAATCGACACTGCACATCATGTAACCTCCCCAACCAGCAGGGCATTTCTTGCACAGTCCCCGACACACCAGTGGGGAGGCCACACAGTAGTGTGACATGGGTTAGAAAGGACACTCGGAGGTGTGCGAGAGATGCTACATGGGTTGGGGATGGTATGCAGAAGTGCAGCGTGGTTGTGAAAGGTGTGTGGGGTGTGCACAGTAGCATGTGAAACATGCCATATGGGTCAGAAAGGATGCAAGAATGTCTGGTGCAGTTCCAGTGCCAGGGGGATGGAGAGATTGTGCAGGTGTGGGAGTCTTTGCTTGTGGTAAACTGGCAGAGAATGCCTGCAAACATAATCAGGTTTACACTTCTTGTTGGCTTCCACAGTGACTTGTCAGGGAGCATTGAAAATGATGATCACATGATTGCTGCTGACTACAGTAGCATGGTGAGCTGAAGCAGTAGCAGTACGGTGTTACTGAAGCAGCCACAACTTCCCCAAATTTCATTTCCACAGGAGCAATGGCTTTTTATAAGTTAGCCCATTTGAGGTTCAAAAATTGTTGCTTTATGATGCACCATTTTGCCCAATTGAAGATTATAAATAGGCAAACAGACATGAGAGTTTTAGTAACTGATAGATTAAGGGTTGTCCTACCTGGGCTGCAAAAGTGCAAAAAACTATTAGAATGGATATATCATACTTAACTAGAAAACAAATTCATTTGGACTCTTTTGGGAAGATAAATCAAGTTTGGAGAATGGGTTTATTATATTTAACCAGGCAACAATTGATAAGAAATGGTATTAAGAAGCAAACATGGATATTTGATCCAGGACAAATCAGGATAATATGTTGGGACAATTTGGGATAGATAAAAAACCGTGGTAAACTTTCTATGAGTTGATTACAATAGCAGTTTGTTAAGAGGGGGTTTTGAAATTTCAATCTTGCTTTGTTTATTATTGTTCTACCTGTAAACTATTTTGTCATTAATATAGTAGATAGATGACAGGTTAATAACTTGCAAATAGAAGTAATAGTTTAAAAAACACCTGTTTTGCAAGGGGCTGTGAAATTCATATATTGTTATATATTTATCAATATTCAACTAGGAGGGATGAGCTGTGTGGTGACCTAGAGGTGAAGATGCTCGCCTCCCACTTGGAAGGTTGAGAATGTTCAGTCCTAGGCAGCGACAGATGTTTATCAGGGCACAAAGAGAAAATATCTGCTGCAAACTCCACGTAGGCATCAGGAAAGGCATCCAGCCAATAAACACTCAGCTCCATTTAGTTGCCCGAATAAAGGGATTAAAGGGTTGTAAAAAAAAATTCAATAAGGGGGATAATATGTACCGCGTTTTCCCGAAAATAAGACCTACCCCGAAAATAAGCCCTAGTTTTGGGGCGAGGTGCACACCTAAAAATCAAGCTAGCAGTGGAGCTACCCCACAATCCCCACACCCACTTACCTTTGCAGCCGGGCCTCCCATGCCCCACACTTGCCTCACCTCACCGACCCACTTCTTCTACGGCTGCTTGCCGCTGCTCATGCATGCATGAGCAGCGGGTCATTTCGTCATCAGAGGCCTTCAGGAAAGGCCTCTGCAGCTGAGAACTGAGCTCCAGATTGACACGCATGGTGGAAGCCAGGGGGCACTGTGTACGTCAACCTGGAGCTCGGTTCTCGGCTGAAGAGGCCTTTCCTGAAGGCCTCTGATGGTGAAATGGAGCCTGGGGTGAAATGGAGCCTGATGATGAAATGGAGCCTGGGGGTGATGCACATGTCACTCTGGAGCTCCATTTTCAATTGCAGAGGCATTTCCTGAAGGCCCTGACAATGAAATGGAAGCTGGGGGTGACGCGTGCGTGCTAGCGGTGGTGAATGGTTACAGAAGAACTGGGCAAGTCGGTGCCACCGCCATGAGGTGAGACTGTGGAAAAGACATCCCCAGAAAATAAGACCTTTTAGAGGATAATAATAATAATAATAATAATAATAATAATAATAATAATAATAATAATAATAATAATAATAATAATAAGAAGAAGAAGAAGAAGAAGAAGAAGAAGAAGAAGAAGAAGAAGAAGAAGAAGAAGAAGAAGAAGAAGAAGAAGAAGAAGAAGAAGAAGAAGAAGAAGAAGAAGAAGAAGACTGAGGCTTATTTTTGGGAAAACATGGTATGTACGAGTTAGTGCTTTTTTAATGTATCTTTTTAATGTCTTGCTTCTTTTGTGATTTTTTTGGTTTGTTTCTGTTAAAAAATTTTTGGAGTTTTGTATTTTAATTTTTTTTAATAAAATAAAAATAAAATAAACTATTAGATAGCCAGAAAGAGGGTTTTTTTAATAATTCCTGTCCTGCTATTCAACAATCATCTGGATTCTGTAGCCCAAATCTGGCAGCGCTTATTTTCCAAAACCCCCACAAGGGATGTGTCTCTATCAACAATATGTTTGAAGCCGAACTGTTGTTTCTAGAAGCATATAGTTGGCCTTTGTTGAAGAGGAAAACCCAACCTTAACTTTTTGTGCACTTCCAGTAATTCAACTAATATAGAAGCATTTCACATTCTCCATAAGTAAGTTTGAAACACAGATATCATATAGGAAAGCAAAACTTTATTCCAGACTTGATGGGAGAAAAACTTTTGAGAGGAAGTTTCTTTGTTTTATCTCAATTTAAGACACCCCTCCATTCTTAGCTACCAAAAAATATTTTAAGATGTCTATAGCTCCTCTGCATATTGAGAACTAATTTGGTTAGTTAGATCTGTGTCCCAAACATATTTTTATATTTAATTGAAACTTGCTTTCCTCAACTGAAGAAATATAGTTTACATACTCTGATCTGATTATATAATCAGGCTATAGTCTACTAATTGTTACACACAATTATATTTGCTGTCTGAAATTCTACAGAAGCTTCCTCCAATTTTCTGTCTTCCAGACCTGTTGGACTTCAATCCCAGAATCCCACAGTCACATGTTCAACACATCTGGAAGATCCCTGGAGGTTGAAAGCTTTTTTTTAATGCTTACATTACACTTAAGACTACCACTGTAAAAACAAATACCAGAACTCAAGGACAACACAACCTTCCAAAATAAAATATTTGGAGTGTGTTGGAGGAAATACAGGGAAGGATGATCCCATGCAATACACACACAAACACACACACACACACACACACACACCTGGTACAAATTGCACAATCTGAATACAATATGATTTTCCAACAGAGTAAAGCTCTACCAATATATTATTTTCTAAAATGGCATTCTTATCAATACATTTAATCTGAAACTCAATCAAGCTTTGCCCATATTCTCCAGACACACAATAAGCACAGTGCATAGGTCCTACGGAAATTTGGGATTTCCGATTTCCGGTTTTTGCGTCTGCAGCACATGGCCATTTGAGAGTGGTCCTCCGCTCCCCACGGCTAGTTTCTTCCTGCTTGGGGGACCCTAGATGGGTCTGAAGTTGCCCCGGAGAGGTGACTGTGAAGGACGGGTGCCCCGTTGATCACGAAGTGACGGCAATCGCTTTGTTTGATCCAGGGAAAGCCCTCTGAACCCGACAGGAGAAAGGCTAGCGTGAGATCAGTGTCTAGCCCAAGCTGCACAAACCTAAACATCGGTGAACAGCATGCTTGGAATTGGTGAGAGTACTGATCTTTTTTCTTCTATCTACTGTTTAAATCCTTGAAAAGATCCCCAAAGCAAGAAAACCTTCAGAAGTGAAGGGAGGGGACTATATCCCCATTCCCTTACAGATGGAAGCGGCGAATTAACATAAAAGGTGGAAAGAGATATACTAAAATTTGATTTAAAATATTTCAGTCTGGACAAATCTAGGAACTAAAAAACTGTCAAGATTATACCCTAAAAATTTCTGATGGAATTATAAAAATATATAACAAAAATAACTTTTTGATTGAAAGAAAAACTGAAAAAAGAAATAACTGCTGACATCTAGCGGAGAATCAGAGAATAGAATACTAACAATAAGGACCAAGAAATTGGCAGAATGCCCAGAAACAAAGAAAAAGTTGTTCCTTTGAATTGCAAATAACCTTGAGGACAGCTGGGAACAAAGGAAGAGCCAGCTATAAGATTAAAAAGTGTTTGAAAGAAAAAAACACACACCTGGACTGTTGCTTAAACCTAAGAACTGTTTATAGAAAAAAAAAACCTTGGCTTTTTGGCTAATCTTTTAGAGGAGAATTTGCAGGAAGGATTTAAATATACTGAATTTGTAATTTTGACTGACTGATAAATTGACTTTTGAATTAAAACATTGATGAAAGATTATTTGAAGGGGAGAGACAACATGGATATCACATACCTATCAAAAAATGACAGGATGCCACATTCAATATTTTCTCCTGAAGGACTTAGCCTGGAAAATCAAGGGCCTCCAGAAGCAATACTTCAAGGCAAGATAAATACTTTCCCTGACAAAATATATGTAATGTTAGGACAAATACAAATGACAATAGATTCAAACCACGACCATATTTGAAACAACTTTGAGGATTTAAATAAGCATATTTCCTATCTAAATCTACAATTAAAAATATCCAGGAAATAACAACAAATTAAACAGCAGATTACAAACTAGAAGAGCATGATCAAATTGATGAAATAACAAAGGAAAAGAATTACAATTTGACACAAACAGAAAAAAATCTACAAGGTTCTGATACAACAAGAAAAATAGAATTTTTAGGAGAACTATTAAAGTTTGGGGGACAGAAAGAATTTAGCTTACTTACTTCATCTTTTGTATTCCCAACATTTGTAAAAATACAGGAACTGTTGGGTAAGTGGATTACATCAACTTGGAAAATTACTTGGCAAAAGAAGATTAGAGACAGATATAAGAGATTTGACTTGCCCTACCAGATGGACTATTACATGAATAAACATTTGTTTGAATATGGCTAAAAGAACAGAATTTCGAACATAAAGGGGCCTTATAACAAGAAGGATAATGAGATTTAAGTAATATAGTATGTTTTATAATATATTAAATGTTAAAAGAGTAGGTTGATGTAACTTTTATTAATATATAAGTAAAATATAAACTGATTAAAAAGGATGTTATATATAGATACTATAAGACAGATAAAAAGTATAGTATTTTTATAATGCATGACATAAAATATTGGGATGATGTACCTAAATGGGAAAATTCAGACAGTGAGATGACTAATATGAAGAAATTATGACTGATAAGAATTGGATTGAATATAAGGGAATCTAAGCGAACAAAAAATATAAAAATAGGATGTATGCTGAACTAATGAGATGATGGTTATGAGAATAATATAAGCTGAAAAAAATGTTATATAGAGAGATTATTATTACGGTATTTGTATAAATATAAAAAATGCCTATATCTAATCATTTATATACTGAAAATATTAAGAATTATATTTTGGCTAAGGTTGAAGAAGGAAAATACAAATGGGAGAAGGGAAGATCAAAGAAATGTATTATTAGTTAATATATTAATTATGGAATTATCAAATTTAATCATTATTGACTGTTAATTATTACTGTTCTTTTTTTCTTGTTAAAATATAAACCAAGACAACACACTGTACACCAGGCAATGGAGAGTGTTATAGTTTGAAACCAATAAAATATCTATATTCTAGAAATTTGGGATTTCCATAAAAATGTTAAAAAATAAGACCCTTGTGAAATCCTGAAAAGCAACAGTAAAATCAAAATTAATGTATCTTAACATTAAACATATATTAAGAGATTATATAAAAGAGATTATGCATATACTTATTATGACATATTCTTTGCAGTCAATTGAAAAATATAGATCCAGGCAATATCTTCAAACCCTAAAAATTATCACAAAGATAAATGTATCAGGAACTACCAGGGGGTTAACGCAGCCCTGTTTGCAACTAGGCTCTCTGGTCAGAGCATGGTTCTCATGATACAATGGTAATTCAGGTACAATTTAAGGTGCTAATGTTAACCTGTTAAGCCTTCCAGGGCTTGGCATCTGGATAACTGCATGACTATCTGTTATAACCAGAATTGATTCAACCCACTGGATCCTTTAGGGAGAAATTACTTCTGGACCTCCACTTCTGAGAGGCAAGGGGACTAAATTGATTATTTGAAACAGTGTCCTGATGAAGATGAGGCTGGTTCTCCCCTTATGGACTTTCAGGAAGATGTTGACAATGGGGCCTTTTTAGAGGCCATTCTCCTACTTTAAGGACTGTGAGACTTTGAAATTCATTTCATTTCTTTTACTTCTTTCTCACTGAAGAAATTGTTCTATCTCATACAATCATAATAAAAGTAAAGACGTAAAATACTACAATAGAATATCAGAATGATACCCATAAAACTGTAAAAACTATATATGAAGATATATGATATCTTCAGTCGTTCATAGTAATCTAACACCACCCTTTATTCAGATTATTTAATTATTATTCTTTTAACACAAGTCGAGATTGGGTTATAAATGACGGTAACTGGTCGAGTAAATTCTTCCTCCAATCTGTTGAGTTGGCATTTATGGATTATAAAACATGTACAGTGAATCAAAGATTAAAACATAATCGCACAATGCATTTTTAATCATTTGGGTAATGTAAGATAAGTGCTGAATTTGTTCTAACCCAACCTTCCTCAGTCAACATAAAATTCTGAGAGTTGTTGGCCTAACAACTTCAGACTGGAGAAGGGTGGATTGAACTACACCAAAGAGCAAAGTGTTCACTAATGTCATGCACATATTTAGCACAGCTACAAACAGCCACAAAAAAGTAGCATTATAACTTTACATAACGCTTCTCTTAGAGAACAAAGAAAAGTTGCATTTATTGGCTAATAGAGTATATGACTGATATGTTACCACATAGTGTTCTCTTTTTGAAAAATTTGTTTTTAGAGAAGATGATGGGTGGGGGAGTGTGTGAGTGTATTAATGTTCAATGTCTTCCCCAATTCTAGGGTTGAAGAAGAGATTATATCATGATGTAGGGCACAGTGCATCCTGATAGTAATGGGGCAAACATCAGGCAGGTGGATACAAGTAATCCTCAATTTATGAAGAGTTATGAGAACTTATGAATTTCTATCATAAGTTGTGGTTGTAAGTCAAGGCATCACTTGTCTGGTCTTGATTGTACAACTGTTTTTATGATTATCATAAAGCAAATAAATGGTCTTTAATCCATTCTTACAAATGTTCTTTTTTTTTTTCTGGGAAACCTCCATTTTCACAACGTTTAACGTCAGTGTACTGTCACCCGACGACGTTGGTCAACATTCATGCTCGGTCAACGGTTCACGGGTTTTACGCTAGTATACTGACACCCCCTCCCGTCGTCAGTATCCTGTTACTTAGTTACTGAACGGAGGTCTACAACACTTACGAGGGGTTGTGACCTTCAAAAATTCTCTAACCTGGTGAACTCTGAAATGGTATGGGGTTTTCTGCCTGAGCAGGGGGTTAGACTAGAAGACCTCCAAGGTTCCTAGCAACTCTGTTATTCTGTTATAACTTCAAGGATGAGACATAAAAGTCGGTCATAACTTGAATGATAGTTAATGACCACTTGTATGTTGAAGACTATCTGTAAATGAAACATTAATTAATTTTGTAGTAGCTCAGTTTAGTATATATAACTTTCACATGTTTAAGTGGCCATCATTGAATTTATTTTTAAAATTTACTCTAGCTATAGTGGATGCGTTTCTGTGTGCATGCACAAGCATGTGAGATAGGATTAAAGAGAGCGAGAAAAAGGATAGGATGAAAAATGGATAAAAGGTAAATCATGATAATTTTATAAAAATGGGAAGATGCTTCAGTTCGCTGGTTTGGGCAGACGGAGGGCGGGAATCTTCTAAAAATAACTCACAACACAATCCCTAAAGGCTTAAAGCACCATCTGGAGACATTTAGAAATGAACCAACTGACGTAGGAGGTACTGAAAGATCAGAGTCTACATCAAAGAAAATGACATTTATAATAGTGCAAGGATGGAATTTTAAAACGCCTCATATGGATTGTGAGCTTTTTTAAAGTAATCACCTAAAACATCTTCATTGCTGACGTTTACATACCAGGATCTGGAATTCATATAGGATGCAAAATAAGTGAAGATACCACGCTGTGTATAATGTAAGTCAGAAAGGTGCAGGAGGACATAAGCAGAATGTTTTGCACTAAATCATCAACGTGTTAATAATAATAGCAATAAAATATTCCTCCCCCACTCCCAGTTCTAATGCTGAACTGAGGAAGTTGTCACGGGGGAAGCTAAGAGAAGGTTTTTATGTGGCATAATAATAATAATAATAATTGTTGTTGTTGTTGTTAGTAAGGCTACCCATTCTCAGTCCCTGAGCACAGAACACTGCATCTCTAAAAATATGTTTTACCTTTCTGTGTTACAATTCAGGATTCTGCTAAAAAGCAAAATAGATCCACAAAGTCTAAAATCTCTTCACCCTAGTCTAACTAATATGCTTTTGGACTCATTCATTTATATAGGAGCATTAAACATCTATTATCTTCCTGAGCCACTGATGTCTAGAAGATAACATTCACAAAGTCATCCACTAAAGTCAATGGGACAAAATGTGGAGCCACACAGAAGCCTCGCTTATTGACAAGCAGCTTTCTGAATGGCTAGCTGTGGTTACTGCTTTTTATAGTTATTGATTACATTTGTATAGCATAACAGAGAGTCTCTACCTTTTTGTTCATTATTGTCTAACATGCTTATTGTAAACCATTGTAGTAAACAACAGTGGACAGAGTTCTAAGGGAAACGTTAATTGCGTAGTATTGTCTGGCAGAATTAGACAATTTGAGGCTAAAGTTGTGCACACACTCAGCTGGCATCAGTCCCACCAACTACAATGGGATTTATCTACTTCCAAATAGATATTGTTTAAAATTGCACTATTAAACTCTAAAGAAACTTACTCAGAGGGTTTTTTTTTCTGGCGAAGAGTTCTGTTACCAGTAAAGATCAAATTAATTAGCCAAATAAGTATTTTTCTGTCCTGATCTGGCTAGATTAGAAAAACGTTTTCTGAAATAATTAGCTGGGATAAAGGAACTTTGTAGATGCAAAAGGATAAATAGACTTTCTTATATATATATTTAAAATGTCACTGATAAAAACTGCTGGCCTCATGAGTAATTTCGTATATTTTTGTTAATCTATCAATTAAATCAAATAAATCTACAGTCCCATGCACTTACTAGAGAGTAGGCCTTATTAAAATTAATCTTGCTTCTAAGTAAATCAGCTGTGGTTCTGCTGAAAAATTTAGACTTTAATTATACCGATTAAGGCTGCTAGTTCTGAGATGCAAAAATTCACAATGAGTGCTAGATGGGAATAATGGACTACAGAAAATGCTTAATTTTTTGGTGTATCTAATGGCCCTCTGGATTTTAGCAGCTCACCATTGGCAGGCTAAGAATACATACAGCTGAGAAAATGAATTCCAGTCCCTTAGCTTTGTGCAGTTCTTCACATCCTGCTTCTGAACTCAAAAGTAATCTTTGTGCTTGGAAATGTGCTTGTGTGGTCCTTAACCACATTAACATATTTAACAGATTTGCAACACAGAGAGAACCTCTTAGGCAGAACTTGTAAGAAAACAGCTAGAAACCCCAAGAGATCCCTAAAATGTGTTGAATATCATCATTCTGTAATTAAATGGAGAACTCTCTGAAAACATTAGTCATAAATAGAGAGGTGACCACTTCCATTCTATTCTGCCTTGTGTACCATAAGGATAATACAGGTGTATCCCTCAACTTGTATAACCATAATTGAGTCTGCAATTGGGGTCATAAGTCCTGTTGGTTGTTGTGTGTGTCATCAGGTGACTGCACCTACTTTAGGACCTTTTTTGCAGCAGTCATTAAGTGAACTGCCAGTTTCCAACAAAAAAAACACCGTAAATCATGGTCACGTGACTTTGGGATGCTGCAAACAACCATAAATGTGGGCCAATTGCTGAGCACCCAAAATGCAGTCACATAACCCAGGGTGGACAACCATTAGAATCTGGATTGTAAGAGGCTTTTTTCGGTCCGTGGTAGGTTGAGAACTACCTGTAATGTGAACTTATATTACAATCATGTTTCAAACACTGGAAAGCGTATAACATCTAGATTCATCTAGAAACAAAGTCACGGTATTGGGAATACTGGAAACAGTAGGTGCCATTAAGTGAAGTTATAGTTTCCTGGCAAATACACTTTGTTGTACACTTCTTTATTCTGCAAGGGGCTCACAATCAAACAATTTAATACGTCAGGGGCTGTGAATAATTTATTGTAATTCATGTAAAGAAATTCATTAGAAAAAGCAGGTATTTTATAAAATTAAGCATCTCCATGGCAATTGCTTTATCAGAAATAAAAGGTAGCTTTCTCTTTTATTCCAAAGGCTGGTTTTTTGAAATACAGCTACAGTTTTGAGGTTACTTATGAATAGAGGACAGAGTCTAGAACTGGTCTATGACATTATAGAATTACAAAAGGCAGACTTGAATATCTTGCCAATTCTCAAGTTTTACTGAGGATTTTCCAACAAAAGTTCCAACTCCCAGCTGCCCCTGTTAATGCCAAACTGATTTACATTAGAAGAGTCCAGAGAATCCTTATTCGCTTCTCTTTCATCTCAACAGCCTCTTTCTCTTTCTCCCTTGTTTGCTGTCTGCATCTTCAGGATTGTCCGGATGATCTGGCATTATGAAACCATCCGTCAGTTTATAGTAGACAGTTGTACAGTCTGTTTCAACTATTGCCAGGGTGATCGAAAATGGGAATTCAGGTTTAGTCAGCAGAGCACCTGCGCTTTCGTGATCTTTCTTACCAAGAAAAAAAAATCATCAGTTTTGCCCATTTCATTTCAATTTCATCTGAAATCTAACAAACACCCTGAATCAATTGTGCCCCCAAAAAATCAGCTTGGCATAGGGATCAAGACTCCAGGCTGGAAAGTGGGAGACTGTCAATAATGCACAAAGGAAGCTGGGGACTTTGGACCAGCAGTAATGGTAAACAATTGCCCAAAATTTTTGCCAAGAAAACGTTGGGCTTGTCCAGGCAGTTGCTAGGAGTCAAGACTGATTTAAAGCCCTCGCCTCAACTGTACCCTCATTCTGTTTCTAAAAGTTGCATGACTTTTTCCAAGACAGCATATCATCTCTTAGATTAAAGACCTGCCAGAAAACAAAGTTGACAACACTGACTTGAATTAATCATACCCTGGAGAGCTAAAAAGCACAATAAACCCAGCTGTGGTTCTTAATTTGTTTGCTGCCTACACGGCTATTAAGAAAGTAGCAGGTGAAATTTTCTAAGGACTGAGATTCACTTACTAAGAGCAAACTTGCCAGAAAGTAAAGTTAGCAACGTTATCCTGCCATAGTTTTAACAAAATGAGTTTGTGTCACTTTCCCTTACAGACAGAGTATTGCTGCCAACTAACGGTCATCTGGAGTTTTGCACCCCAGATCTAGTAAATGGCCTTTCGAATCTGTTATTAGGATATAGATGAAGTCTCTAACCGAGTAGGCTGGGTCAAAATATTTTTCAGGATGGAATACTTCTTTATTATTATTATTATTATTATTATTATTATTATTATTATTATTATTATTATTATTATTATTATTATTATTATTATTCTATCCTCCCATTATAAAAAAAAAACCCTGCTGCACCATGAAAAACATTTTACCAATCTGATTTTTGTCCCAATAATTTGGACTTATCTGCAATTTCTATCTATTACCTTATAAAGAACAATTTTGTCTGATGTTCTCCTTAAACATTCCTCAGATATTTATAGACTGCTTATCCTCTTAGTATTTTCTTTTCTGGATTACATATTGGAGTCTCCAAACACTACAATTTTTATAATTTCCCTTGAACTATATAAAGAAAGCACAATATTTTTTTCAACACAGTAACATCTACCATTACCTGGATGTAGCATACACTGAGAGTGATCAGTTTTTAACTGATACATAAGCAATGTCCATCTGTTTCCCTTCACTCCTTATATCATTTAATTCCCTTACATATGTTAAAATTTACTTTTATCTTTATCACAAAAAAATCAGAATCAAAATATTCAATCCATTTTAGAAACTCTTGTTTTGACATCTTTGAGAGTGGCTTCATTTTTCATAGTGGGAAACACTTTGTCATCTTGGCAGAATAATGTTGTATATTAATGGATCTTCTTCCAGAGGTGAATTTGGGGAGAAGCACTGCAGTCACCACAGGGAATATTGTGTAACAAAAGTTAGATGAGTCACAAAAATAGTTGGCTGATTTTGCATCATTCAACATTTAGCACTTTTTAGAACAGGCATATCAAACTTGCGACGTCATGTGATGTCGCGTGACAAATTGTGACTTTTTCTCCATTACCGGCAATGGGGTGGGCACGGTTTCAGTATGATACATCTGGCCCGCGGGCCAGCAGTTTGACATGCCTGTTTTAGAAAATCTGCTTTCCAGCTTAAAAAGACATTCACTCTCTAAAATTCACTTCTTTCCTCACGTTATCCCCTTCCTCCTCCTCCTTCTTTTAATTTATAAGTGTACCACTTAAGAATGTCTAGCTAGCCCTTCTTTTCAGTTTTAAGCAGCTTCCTCATATTGAAGTACTCATTATATAAGGTTGTACTGGTTGCCAAGCATCCTAATCGTGATCATGTGATCATGAGGACACTGCAGTGGTTATAAGGACTTTTTCCAATGCCATTGTAACTTTGGTCACAAAAAAACATGGTTGTTAACAGAGGATTAGCCTGATTAGATGGATTGTGACTTTTTAAGGAAATCTCATTTTGTTCAAAGAGAAAAAGTAAACATAACAACAAGATCTAGCCCAAATTCTTATTTGGTGCAATCTACATGCTTAGTACAGTTTCACTAAAATTATTATTCAGACAATTTAAAATGGCGTAAGCCTCATACCTAACTGGACTTAGTGGTGATCCTCTTAAGCTTTCTATCATGTGACTCTACCCTTCCAAACGGGACAAAATGTCTGGCAACCAAACAGATGTCATTCATTCCCTTTGATCAGAGTATAAATTGCCTAACAAACAAATTGGATCAAATAAAAAGCCAAAATTACATATATATATATTTATGTATGTTTGTATTCAGTCAGTCAGTCAGTCAATCACTCTATACAGCCACCCATCTCAAACACATGACTCTGGGCAGCTAACAACGAATAAAAACAAAATAAAAACTTTATAACAAAACAATAAACAATGTGCGCTACAACTAACAATAATTAGCACATTCAGGGCCCCCAGTTTCAAGAACAAAACCAGATCTTCAAGACCTTGTCAAAGGCCAACAGAATTGGAGCAAATATGGGATCTGGGAAAATGATATTTCAGAGAGTAAGTATCATGACAAAAAAAGTGTCTCTTCCTGGGTCCTGTCAGATGACACTCCCTGACCCACAGCACCGTCAGTATACCTCTCGGGATGAGTAGATATTATACTTTACTGCTGGAGAGAGAGATCAAGTGAGAGAGAGGGGGTGGTGGTTAGTAATTAGTAAAAGCACTATATTAAATGTTTAAAGGCTTATTAAAAGTGTAATTTTCATGAAGTCCTTATGGGAGATTGTGGGGAAGCTGGAAAAGAAAGATAGGTGAATTAGTTGAATTCAGCCGAGGTGAGGAAAGATCTGGGGGAAAGCATTTCAAAGTTCTGAAAGAAAATCCTTAATTAACTAATTTTAAAGGAGATTGTATTATGAACAAATCAATAGTAAAACAGTTTGGGGTGTTATTTCTTTACATGGTGACTGTTGCAAGATTTATGCTAAGTATTGAAAAGAAAAAGGGATGCACGCCCTGTTGAAGAATGGACTTTAAAATTGACTGAACTGGCAGAGATGGCAAAAATAACCATATTGATTAGCCATGTTAATGATATATTTGTCATTTTTTGTACACAGGTTTTTATGACTATTTTTGGTTGCTGTTTGCAGCTGATATTTCTTTTTTTTTCTTTTGTCCCCTTTAGTCTGTATTTTAACTTTGGAGATAAATAAAAACATTATTAAAAAAAATAAAATAAGGGAGGTTGTGACAGCTAAGATTTTACCCAGACCTTCCTGAAATTCCTGAAGATTTTGCTTGCTTAGTGTTATCAGCTCCAAAAGGCTCAAAGCTCTATTGGTTGGTATACCAAGAGTTGTGATGATGTTGAGCTCATGCTCCTCAGGAAGGCACCACTTGAATTCAGAAGAGGTATTTGCAATCATGGTGGCCTAGTGTAGCATATTGTCTCCTAACAAGTTTGCCTGGATCTATTTAGTTAGCTGTTTGGATATCAGTGACATTTTTGTGTGTGTATTTTTGCCAGGCTTCACTATATTAATCCTTGGAATGAGTATGGTTGCGTGCCAAGATTGTTTTCATTTGGTTTTGACTTATGGCGTATTTTACAGTTTTAACTTTTATCCTATGTTAAGGCAGGACAGATTGTAGTGAATAAGCTCTTTCCACAGAATCCTGCCTTTATATACATAGACAACAACAAAAAAAGGTTTCCTTGTTTAAACTACTGATTTAAAGCATCAGCTGGGAGGTCTGACAGCTTCACTTTTATCTGTCTCCATGAAGTGAACTTGTCGTGTCTCCAGGCAAAGTTTATGCAGGCCTCAGCCCTCTGTTTTTTCACGCTGCAAAACATTGGTAAATGAATCAGGACAAGATGTTTTTATGTCAGCTACAATCACTACTGTGGCCATCAGGACTGGGTTCCATGAAGATCAAACATGAGGAAAGTCTGAGCAATGCAGTGATTGATAGACTATTACAATTCTTATTCTGATAATCCCTAAGTGGGTAAAAGGGTGCATCACAGGGCAAAGCTTTTTCAATCAAAGCACCTCAAATGAGCTAATTTAGAGAATGTGTCCAAAATCTGGCATCCACAACTCCCATAGAATTGAAATCTGGCAAATTTTATAAAGTATTTTATGACATAAGCATAACCATAAAGCATTTTATGACATAATACAAAATGTTTACTGGAATCAACTCCTAATATTTGACTGTGCTATACAATTCAATATAGGCTACATTCAAGGAAGATACATCTCTGAATATCTCCTGAATTTTTTTTTTTAAAAAACTTTTCAAATACAACAAAGCTCTGCCATTGATGAAGGCATTAAAGAATCTGATAAAGAAATATTTCTGAAATGATGACCCAATAGGTTATCTAATATACAATTAAAACTCTTATTTCTATAACTTTTAACTGTGCAAAGGGATGCATTATAGGGCAAAAATGTTTGAACCAAGGTACCTCAATGGGTTAGCTTACAGAATGTGTCCAAAATCTGGAACCCATGAGTCTCACAGAAATTGAAATTTGGCAAATTTTATAAAACATTTTATGACATAAACATAACCATAATACAGTTTATGACATAATACAAATGTCATAAAACATTTCCTCTACCAATGTTTGACCATACTATACAGTTCAATATGAGCTTTTTTCAAGGCAGATAGAACTCTGAATGGACTTCCAGTGAAGGCAATGCATTAGAAGCTCTGTCGCTGTGGAAAGTATTGAGAAATCTGTTAAGGAGATATTTCTGAAAGGATGAGTCAAGGGGTCACAGGTTGTCTAACAAATGTATATAATTGGACTGACCCACCCATCTACATTTGTAATAAACTTATTGTGAAAGGCACTTTTTGAGGAAAACGGGGGAGTTTATGATACTAAATGAAAAAGAAAACTGAAGGTTTTATATTCTGTCTTCCTTATCATTTGCCAACTATTGGTACTGAATTTATTCAAGAGATGGCACCCTTGTTCCTTAGATCTAATAAGAGAAGGAAAAGAGCATTTTGTTTTTGCTTCTATGCAAACCAAACTGTAAAAAAAACAACCTGCTTTGACCAAAAAAGCAACCATACATCATTATATCCCCTTCTCCCTCTCTCCCCATCCCCAAACATGCATTGTAGCGTTACAGGAGCAATCTGTCTCTGTTGTTATATTTAACTTGATTTGCTAAAAACAATACTGCTGTCTGTTTTTAAATTGGCATTTCATGTTAATGAGAGTACTAAATTCAGTTTTTAATAATATAATATGCACCACAGTACAAGACTGCCAAACTTCAAATACTGATGTAGTTCATACAAATGAATTATTGAGAATGTTTGGGATGACATATAAAGGCACAAAAAAAATTGTATTCTTAGAACAGATAAGAACTTGGAAGGGCAAAGGATCTAATAGGGTAAGGAAGCCACCACTCTTTGCCTGAAGATTTGAAGAGGTTCCGTCTCACAGCAAGGGAAGGAGGTCTGAAAAAAGATTTAGACAATGGGTTAATGAATCTAAGAAGAGATGAACTTCCATGTCAGATAGCATACCTGTAGCTAGCTATGGTAATGGTTCCTTGTAGTCAGAATAGGAAACAGATGAGGAAGGAGAATTGAGAGAGGGAGAAGAAGGAAAATCAGTTTTGATATGAAAAGACTTGTGGGCATATAAATTCAGTTAAAAAAAAACCAGAATCAGCCCACTACTACTGCAACCCAGGAGAAAAGTAGAATAATCAGAACTCAAAATCTATGAGTGAATCAAGAATTTGAAGTGGTAGTAATGAGGGCAGTGGTAGTTCTAGTCATGAAGAAAACATTGTATTTGAAGTAATGTAAAGCAGAGAGCCGAGAAGCCTCTGAAAGCATTCATAGAGCCTGCAGTGGTATTTGAATGTATTTGGAGTGAAGAGTCCTATTACAGCTTCACATAATAATGGTGTGTGAACGCTCACATCCTTTTAGTATTTCCCCACCTGTGATCAAATTAGGAGAACATGTATCAGGAGCCAAAGAATATGTGAAAAGATCCACACAGAGGACCTCTTCTTTCTGTTAATTAATATGGGTTGTCTTCCTGTCTTATCATGGATGAGGACACCAACCTGACATATTTCATTAAAATCTGGCTGGAGTCAAAGGAGAATATTTCTGTCTCAGAATTGTGCCCACCCAGATTTTAGAGTTTATAACAGCTGAGACCTGAGGGAAGGGAGAAAGAGTGATTGACAACATCCACAAATCATTACAAGTTTTCAGAAGCTCTGCTCCACAGGTAACCAGATGTGAGGCACTCTGGTTGAAATTGGGCTTAAGGAAACAATTGGCTGTACAATACGTTGTGTAAATTAGATCTGCCATCTGCTAATTACTATGTTTTTAATCTAGACTGTATATTTGATGTTCTGATTTTATGCTGATAGCCAACCTGAGTCAATTGGAGTTGGGCAGTGTCTAAGTCCAAATAAACGAACAATTAGTCTATAACAGTTAATAACATCACAGAGTAGAGGGAAAGGGAATGCAAGACATGTATGGCTAGGTTCATACTTTGGACTAACCCCAAAAAATAGTTTCTTAGGGGATGTTGCTTAGCATAGTGATAGCAATCTTTTTCTAGTTATATGCTGGAAGCCTTGTTCAGATTGACATTTGTTTTTTCACTTTTTATTGTATTAAATGCTAAAAAAAAATCACCACTGAAAATAGGGAATGTTTCAGTAACATGGTTTTGAGGTACAGTTGAAGACCAAAAAAATCAGATTCTTACATTATGTGAACCCTGTTGTCATCATTAAGATTATACTTACAACTCAGGAGATTGCACCAACTAAGACATATGTGATTTAACCACTAACCCATAATTAATCTAGATAGAATTTTCATGATGCTTAACCTAGCCAGTTGATATACCGTACAAGATATGTAGAAGGAGAGATACAAGAAAATGATCTGAAAAATCAGTTTATTTCATTTACAAAATGTCCTGAAAAATCACCCCTTTCAGCATATCCCAATATTTCTATTTACTCTTAATCCAAATCATATTTTTCATGCACCACTGATTAACTATAATTCTCTAGTCTTAACGTAAGACTTGCCTAACTTTCTGTTTCACCTTCTTGTTCCTATCAATAGTGTGTTCTGTTTTTCTTTAATAATACAACTCTTGAGTTTCCGGACAGATACATAATGTTGCAGGCTTCTCTTGTTTTTATAAATCCTTTTCCACTGATGCAATTAGGGAAAGTTCTCTGAGAGAGAGAGAGAGAGAGATAGAGAGAGAGAGAGAGAGAGAGATAATATGCTTCTCTATTTGAAATGATCAGATGCATCAAAGTACCAATTCAAGTGAATTAAACAATAATTCTAAGTTATTTCAGTTTGAGTTTCCTATACCAGTAGCCCTTGTTTGGCAACCAAAACTAAGACTGGCAACTCAGTCATCAAGCAAAGTGGACGCTAAGTGAAATCTCAACTGTAGTTATTCAAGTTTCTTTTGCTTTACAGACCTACAAAGGTCATAAATGTGAAGACTGGTCATAAAGTTATTTTTTCATCAGTTGTAACAGTGAACAGTTGCTAAATGAGGTCTTGTTAAATGAGGACTACCTGTACATTGTAAGGTATTTGTCCTTTGTCTGTAATGGACAGAAATCAAAGACAAAAGAATTACTGATGCAGTGAGATGCAGTGAGTAAAAATTCAGGGTCTCAGATAAACATACTTCCCCCAAGATTCCTCAACCTGATTTTATACTATATCGGGCAAGCTGCAAGTGTTGAGTTGAATGCAATCCAATGCAATACTATTATTTAGCCTGCAGAAACTGCATGTTGTAGGCAATTTCATATAACATATTGTATCATATGCAGTATTGTATTGTATCATATCGCATTACTGCTTTGCCTATTGCAACATTTCTCCCCAATTAATAAAAAAAAGCCACATTCTTTGGTGCCAAAAAAATTGCCTACTTGTGTTATAACAGAACAATCAAGTCATGATATGTACCAAAAGAGCATTAAATTTACCATTTATCAAGTGAATAATATTTTCAATTGTAGCAAAAACTGGGAGAGATCACCTACAAAATTACTTAGAAAGATACAAAAAAAGTAATATATGCACATTTCTTATCTTGAGTGGACCAAACTTCCTCCCTTCCTCTCTGATCATTGTGATTCTGTGAAATTCTGAATACAGTGGGATATCCCTTATTACTATTGTGTGATGCTCATTTTCTTTCCATTAGCAAGTGAAGGAGAAGGAGATTGTATTATTCATGTTCCATCTTTTCGGGCCCAAGTCTAATATTCCATAAATACATTCTTTATTACTACTTCCACCTATACTTTAATTTTTTATCAGGAATTTCATCAATAGTATAATGAAACAATGTTTAAGTCTCCCATATGAACTTCTTAGACCACCTCATCAGAATATTGATTACCTCAATAGTTCATCCCATTTTTGTATTCTTAGAAGTGATTGTGTTTTCTTTGTTTCGTTCTTTTATTTCAAGCTGGTTATTAGCTTCAGTAATGAAACTGAATTGTCTGGATCCCACCTAAAAGCATTAATCCATGACAAGACTCTGACTACCAGGGAAAGGATAACGATTGCTGAATCTCATTTTTCCTTCTCCGATTTGTCCCCAGTGTCTATCCTCCAATACTTTCTAATATTGAGAAGTCTTTTAATGATGGGAGGACAAGAAGATTGTTAAGAACCCAAAAGACATATTGGCAGCCCCAGGTTTGTTGAGGAGCCACTTTACCAAAGAACAAATTGCCAATTTGTCCAATGACAGACCCAGTATTTGTTGCATTTGTTGAATAGAATAGACTGTCAGTCCCAGCATTATTTCTTGGAAAATATAAGAATGGTTATAATGGAGGTGCTGGATATTCTTGGTCCAAAATTCAACATGAGAGCAAAACTGGATTCTTAGCTAAGAAGGTAAAAAGCAATAGAACATGAAAAACTGTGGGTTTGATGATGAATACTTTCATTTGCTACTTAACAGGATTTGAAGGCCAGATATTCCAAAATTGCAATGCCATTATGAATGATGAAAAATATTATTCCTTAGGATCCTCTACAAAACAAGAAGAAAACCTTAATTAATGCCCAGATTCTTTCGAAACACTCTGGGTTCATTTTAGGAACAGGAAACATTAATACCGTAAAAGAATTTTTGTTCATGCACACAGTTAAATCAATAGTGTAATTTGCAAAACCTGTTCTTGAATGCAACAGTAGGTTTCTGTGTACCCTCAGAGAATGTTCTCACTGTGCCCCAAAGCCTATTTTGCATCTGACAGGACGCTCCTCTTTCAGATCAGTAGCCATGACAACAGAGTGAATATGTAGTGAAAAGGAAAAGGGATTTCCCCCCTTAAAATGCATAAATTGATACAATTAGGGCTGCTTTCAACCTGATCTAACTTAGACTTTTTTCTAAAGCTATAAGAAGCAACGTTAGTTTAAAAAACAACAACACATAATAGAATTCACCCAGCAACTTTCTGTAGCTTCCTTAGGCCTCTACCCAAAATTGTGATGGTTAAGAATAGCCTGATTACAGTATTCCTTTTTGTATTTTTAATTATTTTTAAGATGATATAATACTTTCTATGACCGAACAGGAAACCCTTATTGGCATGAAAAACATGTTACTCTGTAATACTTCTGGGAAAAAGCATGATTATATCAATGGGTGTGTTGCCTCCTCCTCCCCCCTATTTCTAAAATCCTATTCCTAAGTGTGAAAGCTTTTTATGCTATTCTGTATAAGCACTATGTGGCACAGCAAAGATATAAATACAAATAGACATATACTAAAGACTACTGAATTTATTACACCAAGCTAGCTTATGTATCTGGGAGTAAATCTCACTGAATTCAGTTGGACTTTTTATCTTCTTCTTTTGCATTAAATACACTTTAAGAATATTAAAATAAGATTCAAGATTGGCTTGGCTCATCTTCAAAAGGTAAGCAGAGCCAGATCTGGCTAAGACTTGAGAAAAGACACCACCAGGAAATCCTACAGCTAGAGATTAGCTAAGAAGTCCAAGAGACATTCTAAAAGAAGATATAGATATGCCTAATTGTTATGTGGAATAGCAGTCCACATCTGGAAAAAGAATTTTTTTAAAAAATGAAGAATTCTTATTTGATTTTGAACATAACTGGAAAAAGAAAAGTGTGGGGGGGGTGTCTTATAAGGCTCAGAAAATCCTAGTACTGACAGGAGTTCAGTTTGGCACTTGATATCCTCAGTGCACCATATGGCTTTTCACACATTATTTTTACAAATAGAGCAAATGCCAGGAAAGGGTAAAGGACTAATTTCCTTAGTCATGTCATTCCTTCTACCTCTGTTATTTTTGATGTGTGTGTTTTGAAATTAATGCCTGAATCTGAATGTCTCCCATAGAATGTTAAACTATGAGGTGGGACTCCTGGCTCCAGAAGCATTGTGGGTGGAGATGAGGAGAATGATGAAATTTGGAGATGTGAAGAACAATGTAATTTTGAAGTGGGGCTGAACGTGAAGCCTCAATGCTTTTTAAAACTAATGTCTGTATTGGCATGAGCAACATGAATGGAGCCCTGAAATTTAATTGATAGATGAGGATTCTGGAAGTGGAGAGCAGATCTGAATTTCTGAGAGGTTTCAGGATAAAAGCCAACTTTGCACAAGGTTAGATAAAGAGAAATCAAAGTCTGTTCAACTCTTCCACTCAAGCTAGCAAGATTCAGGATTGAGCGATCAAGAATATTTTTAGAGATTCCATATGTACTATTATCCCAATCCCACTCTTAGCCTTCAGATGACCAGCTAAACATCTGCATAGGGATTATGCTGGCTGATAATTCTGGGATTTGCAGCCCCAACACATCTTGAAGTGCTAAGCATGGTGGTGGTTAGAGTAATCATGATGTAAAAGGTCATACTAAGATGTAGCACTAGTATAAATCACTGAGACAACTGTCACCCTCAGCAAAGTAACAAACTTTTCATCATCAGCTGAGCTTGCCTGGGGGTGGATACAAATGGGAAGTTTGAGGAAGCAGGAAAAAATGCAGCCAGGAATATATATATAAATGTAAATATAAAAGGTGGTATTGGTATCACATTTCAAGATGAAACAAGATGCATCTGAAACTCATTGCATGTCCCAGATTACGCTTGTTTAATCTACGCTGAAATATTTCCCAGAGAGAACAATAAACTTATGGAATTACTCAGTAAGTGAAAAACCATTGAAGCAAGTAGTGTATATGATGGAATTTCAAAGACAGCAAAGGCTGTTTATGGTGAGGCAAAGTGAATTGGATTGATAAAAAAGGAAGTAGGGGTTGAATTGAAAGCACATATTTTCTGTCAAAATATGCTCATTCTTGAGGTCTTGTTTCTGCCGTTCTTGCTTTGTTTCTGTTAAAAGATTTGGACTTGATCTGAAATGCTGCCTTTGTACACAGTTAATCACTCAGGCCAAACTGCATTTGGAGATGAGTGAGCATCACTAAAATTTACTTTTCTTCTTTTCAACATGCTCCTCAAAATCCTCCTCAATGGATACTATCTTTTAGTTACACTTAATATTCTATTTTTTATCTTCAGCCTTCTTTGCAGCAGAAAGCACATTCACCCAACATTCAGTTTCTTTGTTTGGTTATCATATTCCAGGCCTCCTTAAGTTGGCAAAGTGAGTAATTGTATTCATTTATTTATCAAACTATTCAGGTCCTGTGGAAGTGGCAAGTCTGATTTGTTTCCAAGAATTAAACCCATTCTCTCCCCTTCCCGTTGTGTCTCATTGAGCTCAATGTTTTAGAGATTGTCAGAACCAACAAGGCCCAAGATTTGTTTCTCTGTATCAAGATACTTTTTAGTATCTAAATTGAGCTAACTTCTGTGTCTTGTCCCCACTCAGGGTCTGCTGAAATGGATAGCCATAATAAATGTAAAATAATAATTTCATAATTATCATAAACAACAACCACTAACAGTCAGGACCCTCTAGACCAGACATGTTAAACTTGCAACATCACGTGACATCACACAACGTATCGGGACGGTTTTGCCATTGCCTGCAATGGGGTGGGCGCAGCTTCCAGATGACGCGTCCGGTCTGCAGGTTGGCAGTTTGACACCCTTGCTCTAGATGAAGGTTTCTCACTCTCAGCAATTTTAAGATTGGGGAGAGGGGTCTTCAACTCCCAGAATCCCAACCATCCTGAGATTGAGAAATACTGCTCTAGGCCATGGATTGCTCTGGACCATGGATTGGTCCCAGTGTCTCTTTTATAGTTCACACAGTATTCTAGAATTGGTGAAACCAAAATATCTAGACTTTTTGTTTTTTTAAGTAACAAAATAGGTGCCTTTTATACCCAAATCTGCCTCAAAAGTGAGATTTTTTTTTCTATTTTGGGGAAGAAATCTGTTCCCTGACACTTGGAGGCATAATTTCCTAGACAGAATAGCCTACTCTATTGTCTGTCTGGTGCCCAGTTTTTGACCAAATTATTTGATTAGCCTTTATAGCTTGGTTTCCCTGTTATGGCATTTGTTCTACAACATTTCTGAGACTAGCCGATGCTTGACAATAGTGTGCTGTTTTGTCACTCTGCTCCCTGCTTTATAATAAACTGTGTTGACATGTGAATAAAAAAATGTGTCTGCTGCTGTCACTTTTAATTTGATATCTACGCACATCTCTTTAGCCAGGCTGTTCTTGATTGATTATTCCCTCCCCCCCATTCCTTGCTAATATGACACATATTTAATTAGATTATAAGCTTATGAGGTCAGGACCTGTCTGTTTTCTTTTTAATCTTTGTGCAGAACCAATACTTTTATGCACATCATAAATAAACTGTGCTTCAAGATGGCGGCAACGTAGGAAGCAGCATTGGATCACAGGGAGAAAAGTAACCAAACTAAGTAGGAAGGTACTAGGACAGGGGGGGAGGAAAAAGAAGCAGAAAATTAGATAAGGAAGATAGAAAGGATAAAGGAAAAGAAGAACTTGGAGCAAGGAGGAAAACACCAGCAAACAGGAGCGCAGTGAAGAACGGATGCACGTGGAGTCAGAGGCAGCCGGCAGCAGAGAACGAGAAAGCCAGCTCAAGAGCACAGCTTAGCAGCTCAATGCTGGGGGGAAAAAAGGCAACTGAGAGCACAGAACTGGCAGCTGAATAGCAGACAAGGAGGGAGACTGTTGGAGACAGCAAACCGACAAGATCGAAAGCTTAACGGTTGGCCATCTGACTCTCTGCATGAAACTCCATCCAGGCTGTGAGAGGCCCAGCTGCACCTGAGAGGCCTACCCAAGAGGCCGGAGGCCCATTGAAGAGGAACCGGAGTGCCTCCCCATCCAACAGAGCGGCCACACAGGATCATAAAGGAGACACTGGAGGACTTCTAGGCCAACGGAGGCTTACCTGCAAATTTGATGAGTTCCCCATCTATCCCCTTGTCCAAATTGTTGATGAAGATGTTGAAGAGCACTGGGCCCAGAACAGAGCCCTGGGGCACCCCACTACACACTTCCCTCCATGTAGATGCGGTTCCATTGAGGACCACACGCTGAGTACGGCCGGTCAGCCAGCTACGGATCCATCTGGTGGTGATGCTGTCTACCCCACATTTTTCTATCTTGTCAAGTAGTAGGTTGTGATCTACTTTATCAAATGCCTTACTGAAGTCCAAGTAAATTATATCCACAGCATTCCTCTGATCCACTAATTTTGTCACTTGGTCAAAGAATGCAATAAGATTTGTCTGGCATGATCTGACTTCTTCCTAGCAAATGGATATCATCTCTTCCTTTCATTATTCTTTGATTATAACATTCCCATTAGGAACGCCACCTGATCAGAAAGTAACTATTCCAATGTTTTCTTATCCTGTGCTCCAGATACAAAGCTCATTTGGATGAGAATAAGCGTGGAAGTTAGCAACAATATTTATTTTCAAACACTGCACATTATAAATGCACTACCCAGCCAGATAGCTGAGCTCAGACCCAGCTCATCAATTCACATGCTGCTCTGTGAGTAATTGGCAGTGTTCCCCTGTAGAACCCCACCCACTGGCCATGTTGAGCAGGGGGGGGGAAAGTCAATAATGAGTCATAGTGAGACAAATAAGGCTTCTCTAGCACACAAGAAGTTTAATTTTATGCCTGAAATCCAGTTCTCCAAAGCCAAGCAGCTGCAGAGGAAGATGGATTGATGGTCAGGAACTAACCGGGCCAAAAACCAACAGAATATAATGAAAAATAATGACTGGAGAGGGAAGAAAAACCACTAGGAGTCTGCTGTTGCTACAGAAGTGGCAGGATGACTGACCGAGGAGCTGGCTTGAAAGAGAATGGCTTGATAAGACCCAGTTTGTCTTTGTATGTTTGGGAGGTCAGCTGACTATTTTTAGACTGTGAGCAGCATTCAAGGCATTATAAGAACCTAGAGGACACACACTTGACTTACAAAGCATGGTGTGTCTGAATGACATGCATTCCAATGGTCTAGGAGGTTGGGATCTGAGATTTCTTTTGTCTGCTGCATCCCTGCCTACAGCATTGTCAGTCTTTGCAAAAAAGCAAGCCCAGCTCAGACAACAGTT